>NC_134485.1:45560912-45680912 GCF_040206685.1 Ascaphus truei | reverse complement strand
CTCTGTTTTCCTCATCATTGAAACGAGGATTACGTGGCCGCTCTATATGTTTCTTCCAACCACGTGCAGCCACAGAGCTTGGCTGCTGCTGACTGGACTCTCCTTCCAATGGAAGAAACTCCAAAAGCGGCCCACCACCAACCACCCCACCACCAGACACCCCAGCAGCACCAGCAAAAGACACCCCAGCAGCACCAGCAACAGAGCCACCACCAGCACTCACACTCACAGCAACACCACTCGCACTCCCAGCAACACCACTCGCACTCGCAGCAACAGGACTCCCCTGAATCCTACGTTCACTCAGACGCGTACTCACACGACTACCAGTACCACTCACACCAGCATCACTCCTCCCACGCCTTTCGGCCATACCTATAGCACTCACAAAGAACAGAAAAGAAATTTAAAAACAATTGCACTGAACACTTACAAACCGAAAACAACACAAAGATGTTAACAAAACAACACAGGACAAACCTAACACAATACACAGCAACTATCTCTGTCAATATGAAATATGCAAATCGCTCAGCTCTGTGTGTCTATCTCTCTCTCCCAACAACACAGAGAATGAATAAAAATACACGCTGCCTTTAAATGGGCCGCTCAATCAAAAACATGCTTGCTTCGGCAGATTAAGCAAGAAGTTTCATTGGCGAACCTAACACTCTCTCGCCATGCACGCCGATACACCTGTGTGTGATCGGCAAATCATCGCCATAGTGGGAACAAATGTTTTCGGCTTGATTCGGAAGGGATTCGGCACTTATTGCATACGGCGAGGGAAAATCGGCAACATCATGCCGATAAGGAACACTTGGCGAGAGCAATTTTTCAGCGCTTACTGCATGAAGCCCATAGTTACTTCCAAAGAGCGAGTTTGAAGGAGGAGGAATAATAATATTAATAGCATGCTATTGTATAGCGCTACTAGTTTTACGTAGCACTTTACAGAGACATTTTGCAGGGAGAGGTCCCTGCCCCTTGGAGCTTACAAGCTATGTTTTTGGTGCCTGAGGCACAGGGAGATAAAGTGACTCGCCCAAGGTCAAAAGGAGCTGACACTGGGAATTGAACCAGGTTCCCCTGCTTCAAACTCAGTGCCATTCAGTGTCTTTATTGAGTGAGTCACTCCTTCTCATTTTTACATCCCACAAGTTCAAATCAAACGCAACCTGTTCCTCTAACAGAAGCAGAACAGAAGGTTCTTGAGGCATGCACATAACTACATGGGAAAGCAACTGGTACCTGTACATCTACTCCTGCTGTTCTTACAATGCTAACTGACCCGAATTTAAAAAAAAAGTCCCTCATTAGTCTCGAAGAAGAGAGAGAGAGAGAGAGAGAGAGAGAGAGAGAGAGAGAGAGAGAGAGAGAGAGAGAGAGAGAGATTATATTTTGTGCTACAAAATTAATAATATTCATAAACCCATTTAATATGGGAAGATTTGTTACCAGTAATGAAAGCAGCAGAAACATAAAATTTGAAGTTACTGTATCACGATTTGGACATGACACAATATAATGGGAAGGAAATGACTGAAATACACTAGCACAAAAGTGAGCAATCCGTTTTCTTGGAAGAAGAATGTTTTTATGTTTCAGCTGACTCAGCAGCAACTCATTTATGAATTTCATGAAACATTTAGCAACAACAGTAAAAATCGAATACAGGTGGAATTCTGATGGTGAGAATGTTACAAAGATGAATTGATCCATCACAAGAAATGTGTGAAGACATGGTAAATGTGCTAATAATTCAATTTATTTTACAATTAAGTACTTTTAAAAATACTGTTTCTACTTGATGTGTACAAGAATACATTGGCTATGCAATTTATAGAATCCTGTTTTGACAGAAGTCAACCATAATAATATATGACACGTGCCATATTTTGTTAACATATAAACTTTCAAAATAGGTTTAACTTTGTTTTTCATACAGTATATAGTTACAGTACATTATTATCATAATGGTACACTGTTAATATGACAGTACTGTACATGGTTTTACAGTGACCTGAGATATGTTGTGCAATTAGTAAGATAATTAAGAAGTTGGCACTCAAGTGGTCTTTGTAGAAAAGTATCACAAAAATTATTGATGGTAGATCAAGGTTTCAGTTTGCTTGCGGGGCCTCAAAGAGGACCGAAATGTCAATCTACCACCAATAAATCTTTTTAATACTGTACTTTTCTACAAAGACCACTTGAGTCTCAACTTCTTTATTCTCTTAGACTGTCGGTGGGATCAACTTTCTGCTGGATCACCTTTGTTGAGCACCGATGGCAAGTATCATGTTTACATGAGTGCACCATGCTACTGAATCAACTAGTAAGTTATATAATATAATATTTTAAGGTGAACATAAAATGTCTAAATGTCCCTTCATATATTAAAAAGAAACATTCTGCACCTTAGTATAAAGTGAGTTCACAGAAGGAGGGACCATGCAACTAATCTTAATCTAGATGCATACCTGTATCATGAGAATGTACTCTTCTAAATCTAGAAGTTCACTGTGTTCTAGAGGTTGTTTCATGGCTGCTGCTAGAAATATATGGAAAAATCAGTAGAACAACTGTTAATGCATACTGTACCAAAGATTAGCTGGTTAACACTGCACAAGAATCTAACACAACAAAATTCAACACCCTCAGCTCCTCCAAGTAAGACAGACATCAGCACAATGGTGGAGGAAGACTGACTCTTAGGGGCCTATTCTAGTAGCTTCGGGAAACAACTCATCAAGGATTTTAAGCAGTTCTTGCACAATTTGGCATGGTTGCTATTCAGAACGCCTCGATGAGTTGACCAAATCGTACATGACTGCATTTTCCGGCGAGTTCTCACTCCTGGTCAAACTCAGCGAGTGGGAGGTGCCGAAAGTAAAAAATAGCGCCATTTCAAGAAACTAATGGTATTCTAGTAGCCTCAAGAATCTCATCTGAGCTTTGGAATAGCTTGTTTCTTGCCAAAGGTGGCGGGGTGGGATCTGAGAGCAGGACTTAAAAAATCAATGCATTTTTCTTGCATCGGTTTAAAGCCGGGTGTCTCCGGAGCTGATCACATTAATACCAGTTCGGGAGACACCCGGCTTCAATCCTATGCAATAAAAATGCTATGTAATTGTCACGGTAGCTTGTGACAGGTTGTAATTTACACCAAAACTATATATAAATATATATATATACCTGGGTTTGAACTGGGACGAGACTTAGATATGATAAAATGTAATTTATTCCTTGATAAAGGTGAACACAACAGATATGTACAAATAACAGGCAAAATATAGACACTTACTTAAAGATTATGGCAAGAAAGCCATCAGGATTACAGACTGGCCACTTCTCCCATATTTCAGTTGACATCACAGCAAAACAGGCAGGATACATGCATGCAGGAAGATCATTTGCATGAAGAACAATGAAGAACCATGGAGAACTTTGCATGAACAACATGGATAAAAGGGTGGCTCTGACTTATATATCATTTTAACCCTTGCATCCCAGCTTACGGCGCCATGCCGTCTAGTAAAATCCCCTTTGAAGCTTTTGAAGCTGATTTTGGGCTTCCAGGGTCCAGTGTGAAAAGTTTCACTTACTCTGGTTAATTCCTTTTGTCCGTTGGGCCAAGCATAAGAAATTAGCAACTTAGCCTTTGATGACCACGCGATGTAAATTCTGGCATTCCTGCTCATTATCATAGCAGGGGGTTGCAGTTTCTCAGAACTCAACCAAAATTTCATATTTACTGCAAATCACCTCATAACTTGAGTTCAGTAATACATACAGTCAGGTGAGATATATTAATACATTCCGTCCCACCTGACGCTCGCAGAGAGACCCAACATTGCAGTGTAATATGAAAATTAATAGAGATATTAATATCTGGCAGCCACTAAGGGCCAGATATTAAGTGTTTGTAACGGTTGGGGGCGGGGAAGTCCCACGAATACAAATATGTAGGTCTTATCATTTTCAGCCCAGGTCATCTCATAGTATTCTTATGTTTAATAAGGTTACTCCTTTTGATTCCCTTCTTGGGTAGCTCCACCCCTACCCCCATCAATAAAACCTTTTGAAGTAGGCTTGTAGCTTCTCGCATAACCAACTAGGTAATTACCTGTTGATCCTTCCTGGGTCTTGCATAGCAATTAGGTAATCACTCTCTGTTGATATACACTTCCAGTGAGGAAGCTTGCATATCAAAACGTGAGTAGACCCATTTGGTCCTGGTACGCATTACAAAGGCAGGCAGAGGTTTTTAGCATTTGGCCTGTCTTTGTAAGACTGCATAAAGGCATTTTATCAAAAATATATGTCCCCCTTATGACAAAGTTATATTTTTAATACGTGGGTACTTGGGGGGTTCCCCTTATGACCCAGTGGTTGTGTTATGCAGACACTGATCCCGCAACAATACATTTACACAGGGGAATAAGCAGTTTCATGTTATTTAACAAGGGTTAAGTCACAGTTCTGGGCCTCAGCCCAGTTAACCCCTTGTCTCCCTGGCGAGGTTGGGGGGGGCTCTTGGGGGGTAACCCCGTTAATCCCGGGCCAAACCCTCACTATCGTCACAGTAATTTTCGTTTTTCATGGTTTTTGATTGTATTTTTTAATGTTTATTAGTTTGCGTGCCCATTAACTGCAGAGGTATTCATCTATGCCCCCTTAGGGCTATAAATACAGTGACAAGCAATATATATTTTTTGGCAAATGCTTGTTTTTATTTCATTGATATGTATTTTTGTTGATTGTTATTTTTATTCTTGTTTATTTTGTGATTGTTTTTTTTTTTATTCTGGCTTTTTTTGTTGTTGATTGCTTTGTTTAATTATTTTTTTGGTGTTTGCTTGGTTTAATTTTGTATTTTCTTGGTGATTTATATGTTTAATTCTTGGTTTATTTTTGGTGATTGATTTTTTTTAATGTTGCCTATTGACTGCGATAGTGGCTTATCATGACCATATTATATGTGCATGAATTACCACTGTGCCAATAAATGGGTAGAGGGTTGGGTGGTTAGGCTGCCTGGGTAGTGGGCGGGGGAGGGGGTTAACCCCTTAATTACTTTAGTGGTTACTAACCGCTAAGGTGATTAAGGGGTTAGGAGCCATTAGATTGTATTTTTTATTGTTGTGTTCCTGCCAACGAAGGACAGGGATGGGGAGGAAGACGAGGACGGACATCATCCTGGCTGGGGTAAGTCGAAGTTTTATTTACTTTATGCTGGCTTAATATTTTGAATGGGCATATAAGCTATTATCCATATCTGGATAATAGTAATTTTGCCCATTACACTACTGTAATGTAATGGTTGTTGGGGGTAGTGGGGATGCCCATTGATTTCCATTGGGGTTAAATTTGCTCCCATTGAGGGCATAGGTAACAACACTGGCAATGAATGGGTATATTATCAAAAAAATGTGTGTGGTGCTCTCAAGACAATACTTAAGCCAATTGAGTGGATAACAGGAAAACAACCCTTGAATGAATTATATATATAGTGTCTCTAGGAATGTGCCCGGTAATGACAATCCCACAGACCAGGTAGTAAGGAAATGTCAATGACACCTGCAGGTGACCGGTAGATGAAACATCCTATGACAAACTGTATTGTAATAAGGGCAAAATGGAACGAACTCACTTGGGAATCTTCATCCACCATAAGCAGTAAGTCCAGTTGGGTTCCAGTGTCCAGGGTTGAATGTGCATCCGTATGCGGTAGTCAGAATGTAGAACAGGGAAGAAAAACGAATCACCAAGTCCAGCTGTAGAATAGCAATAACACCAACAGGGATACGTACCAAAAATAAGCTATTTATTAGGATCCAGGCAAAGTAACAAACACACCTACGCGTTTCGGACCTCTACAGTCCTTTATCAAGGTGAATACAACCATGAGTTATGGAGCGACATTTATACTCACTTAACAAGCATGTAGCCCAATCGCGGAGCATATCCGCATACGTCACGCGGGTCGCGTAGATGACCTCTGACCCGTGATGTATGGTCGCGTGGTTACGCTGCATAATGCGTGCCCTGGTAGTCGCGTCATGCGCGAAGGAGGTGGGAGAAACACTATACGAGCATAACCACATGCACCCGATGCTAGTGCCTCCCACTCCTTGAAAGAATAGCGCATGACGTCACTCCGTCACAGACATGTGACCAAAAAGGTCAAAATGCTAAGCGTAGCTAGGCAACAGAGCCCAGTGCGTCCTGGAGCATATAATACAAAACAAACACATCTTTATTAACATAAACAAAAAATTTTTTTTTATAAAAGCACTCCTAATGAGGAAAAGCATAATAATGATAAAACCAATAAAGAAATAAATTAAAAACAATTAGAAGTAACCTATGATAACAGTATTTCAAGATCCTCATATTTAGGTTGTATGATATTGTAAGGGTATAGTGGAGACATCTTATAATAACAAATTGATATACATAAAGTGTAAGCTCCACAACCCAGAGAGATAATGAAAACAGAGACCTTCTTGACAATGTCTAAATAATGAATCTAACAATCTGATACATCTTAAGCATATAGTCTATTTAATCATACACAGAAAATAGTGTCTACGCAAAGCTAGGTATCAAACAGAAGAGTACCAATATCCCAATCTGAGTTTAATCCATAAGGGATACGTGTTTGTAAAGTGAATATCCAATATAGTTCTCTTCTGTTTAAGATACCTAGTCTATTGCCACCTCTGATCGGATTCGATATATGTTCAATACCCTGAACACACAAATTGTCTGAGTCTCCCATGTTACAATGACTAAAATGTTGAGATACGGGATGACTCAAATCTTTTTTGATAATTAATCTCAGGTGCTCGAGTATGCGGACTTTCAAGTGTCTTACAGTCCTACCAATGTACTGTTTACCGCAACCGCAACTTAACAAGTATACCACAAAAGTGGTATCACAATTGATAAATGAATTCACATAATATTTTTTACCAGTTTTAAAAGAAACGAAATCTTTTTTGATATCCATATGTTTGCAAATTTTGCATTTTGAACATGCATAGTTACCCTTGGGTAATTTCTTGATCACTGATTTATCTGAAGAGAACAAGCTGCCAGATACAAAGTTCGCAATGGTTTTAGCTTTGCTGAATACTATCTTAGGACCCTCATCGTATATATTTTTTAATAAAGGATCTGCTGCTAACACTCCCCAGTGTTTGTGAATGGATTCTCTAATGTTTTTAGATTGATTGTTATGTTGAGTAACAAAATATGGAAATTGGAAAGATTTTTTGTCTTTATTACTTTGCACTCTTTTGAGCAAAACAGATCTATCCAAATTTCTCACCTCCCTGAGTGTTTTTTTGAGATCGTCTTTTGGATAACCTCTCACTTCAAAACGCTCCATCAGCTCCTCGGATTGTTTTGCAAAGTCCTCATCATTTGTACAAATTCTTCTTAATCTAATGAGTTGGCTTTTTGGTATTCCTTTTAACAAGGATTTGGGGTGGCAGCTGTCAGCTCGCAAAAATGTGTTACGTGAATTTTCTTTGCGATATACCGTAGTGATAATTTGTTTGTGCATATTAACCGAAAGAAATAAATCTAAAAAGTGAATATGGTGAGCATTATGAGTGGAGGTGAATTTCAAATTAAATTCATTATTATTTAAATATTCTGTGAACAAAGAAAGAGAGTGTGCATCCCCGTGCCAAATAAAAATAAGGTCGTCAATATAACGCCGGTAAAAAGTGATAAAGTGTCTATAGGGATTTCTTTCTCCAAACACGTGGACCGACTCCCACCATCCTAGGAATAAATTCGCATAGGACGGAGCAAAGCTGGTACCCATAGCGGTACCACGTGTTTGGAGATAAAAATCCCCATCAAACATAAAGTAATTATGTGTTAACAAAAATTGAATTGCATTAAGAATAAACGTGCTCTTTGCAGGTGAAAGTTCTGATTTTTGTAAATAAAATCTGACAGCTGCCAGCCCATGCTCATGTATTATCACTGTGTACAATGATGTGATGTCAAGACTAAGCCAAACAAAATTTGTTTCCCATGTGATGGAGTCGAGTTGTATCATGAGATCACCACTGTCCTTGATATATGATGGTAGTGTTTGCACTATGGTCTGTAGGAAGTGATCAACATATTTGGATACACCATCTCCCAAAGATCCAATACTAGCGACTATTGGCCTCCCAGGTGGGGAGACCAATGTCTTATGGATCTTTGGGAGATGGTGGAAAATGGGAATGATAGGATAAGGGCAAAATAAGTATTCAAGCTCTTTGTCATCAAGTGCGCCTAGAATGGCCCCCTCATCTAAGAGGTTTCTCAGTTCTTTAATGAATGTTGATGTGGGGTCTCCTCTGAGTGAGATGTACGATGAACTATCATTAAGTTGTCGAAGCGCTTCAGTTTTGTAATCTGATTTATTCAGCACAACGATAGCACCCCCTTTGTCGGCCCCCTTGATGACAAGAGAGTTATTGGCTTTTAATGCAATCATGGCCAATCTTTCGCCATGGGTAAGGTTATCTGCTCTATATTGTAATGGTTTAATTGAAAATGTATAGCCCTTTGCTAACAGAGATAAATCTCGTTCAATGAGTTGCTCAAACGCCGTTAGGCAGGGCCCTTTCATATGTGACGGATAGAACATTGATTTTTTCCTTAAACCTGAGGATCGTCTACCTAGAAAAGAGGAAGGTATATCATTTGTATCTCTATTTTCATCAACAAGATCTTTCATGTCTTGTACACTACACATCTCTTGAAAATTAAGGGACCCCTCTCCCTTCTGGCTATCGCAACTCAATGTATCATCAAAGACAGTGTGCTCAATTGCATCATATGTATCAGTCTCTTTTTGATGGTAAAACCTTTTCAATGTAAGTTTGCGTATATACTTGTAAAGGTCAATAACAGTCTCAAACAATTTAAAGTCACTACATGGGGCGAACTTCAAACCCTTATCCAGGACGGATAGTTCATCCACACTGAGTATGTGGTCTGAAAGGTTGATAATTCCTGTGTTTTCAATTAGCAGTTCTTTTTCCTCTTTTGGGGATTTTTTGGAGTTCCTTTTCTTTCCCCTCCTTGTGTGTCTGTAGTGACCCTGTTTTTTGACCCAAAGATGGTCCTGGATTCATATTCAGCCTCCCTCAGATGACTTGATGATTCTCCCCCTCTTCGTTCACTGTGTCTATCAACCCCATAGTTTTGGCCGCCATTATCTCTCTCATTAGATATCAGGGTTCTAGGTAAGGTCTCATAATCTGAACCCTCTGATTCTCCACTGGCTGAGTGTGAGAAGGAGATGTTCTTTTTTAGTATAGACTTTTTTTGTTGTGGATCCTTGGGTTTATTTGATTTGTGGGGTGTTGAGGAGTTAAAGTTCCTTTTGAAATTAGGGATTTTCTGCCAAACATAAATCTGGTTACGGGCATAATCTTGCTTATCCCTCTCAAATTTTAATTGCTTCTTAGCCATAAGCTCTTTTTCCATGCTCTTGGTATTATTGGATAGAACAAGATCTAAATTATCAAATCCATCCATGTCCTTATACTGATGTAAATTTTTTTGGAGAGAAACAATCTCTTCCTCTAACGAGGATTTCTCCTTGAGCTTGGCTTTAATAATGAGGTCAATCAGGGTAAATGAGCAGATGTTTAATGCTTCCTTCCATTTGGTCTCAAACTCTTGGTTGATGAACCCAAACGTAGGTGACTTTTTTATACGCAAACCTCTTGGAATTCTCTGCGTAGTGACATAATTTTGCAAGGATATAATATCCCACCAAAGTCTGATTTTTGTGGAAAGTATCTTCTCTAGTCTAGAAAAATGAATTTTTAAATCTGAAACATCCTCACAGTCCAGTTCCAGAGTATTCTCAAAAACTTGTTGTGCTTTCTTGACTCGGTGGGTGTTATCTGAACAATTAAAAGCAAATTGTATTGGGACATCGCCATCGGTCTCATATTCACTCTCAGTGATGTCTGGATCCATTTGTAGTAATAAAAGAAAAAATACTACAAAAAGCTAATGGGATAACGTACCCTGTATGGTGTATATAGAGGCAGTACGTCTGAGCTACCTCACACTACGGGATACTATCAAAAAAATGTGTGTGGTGCTCTCAAGACAATGGGGAGGAAGACGAGGACGGACATCATCCTGGCTGGGGTAAGTCGAAGTTTTATTTACTTTATGCTGGCTTAATATTTTGAATGGGCATATAAGCTATTATCCATATCTGGATAATAGTAATTTTGCCCATTACACTACTGTAATGTAATGGTTGTTGGGGGTAGTGGGGATGCCCATTCATTTCCATTGGGGTTAAATTTGCTCCCATTGAGGGCATAGGTAACAACACTGGCAATGAATGGGTATATTGTTTAGTATTGTGTTTTAATGTTCTCTGGATAATAGTATTTTTGCCCATTACTTTACGCTATGTGTTGGGGGGGGTGGGGGTTGGGGGTAGAAAAGGTGGGTATTAGGGTTTTTGTGTTTTTTTAATGTTTATGTGGGGTAGAGGTATTGGGTGAAGTGGGTAGTTGTCCCAAGGGAGGGTGGCTTGGCCTCTCGGGAGGGTAGTGGGAGTGGTTAACCCCTTCATTACCATAGCAGTTTCCACTGCTATCGTAGTGAAGTGATTAACCCCTCCCACTACCTTACCGTTAGGCCTAAACACCCGCCCTAGGGCAGCTAACCCCTTCATCTGCCCCCTATACCCACCAATAAACAAGCTATTCAGGTTTAACCCATTCATTGCCTTAGCGGCTAGCCGCTAAGGTAATTAAGCTATTTTTATTTAAATTTGAATACTAGTGTCCGGGAGCAGGGTGTCTCCTGAGCTGAACCGCATTGATTTCAGCCTCGGGGACCCCCAGCTTCTCGAGTTACAGGCCCGATTACGGGATTCCGGTATCCCCATGGAATATTTAAATCTCCTGCGTCACGTGACCGGGACATTTTAATGCATAGGAGATACCAGCACCCTAAACCGGGGCCTGTATCTCGAGAAGCAGGGGTCCCGAGGCTGAAATCAATGTGGTTCAGCTCAGGAGACCCCCTGCTCCCGCACACTGTATTAAAATTAAAACAATGCAATCTCCTGTAAGAGCTGTTCAGAGAGAGGCGGCTCTCCCTGTACAGCTCAGATTGCGAGAAGCTCCCAGGGGGAGAACTTAGAAAAAATCTGAGATCACTGCTGTATTGGCATTTTCCTGCCTCATGCTTTGAGATGATTTCAAATTCTTTCTTAATTCCGTCACAACACAAATGACAATCCTTTTGGCGGGAACATGCCACATTATTCCAGGTAGCAGCAAAGTCATCGAAGCTACTAGAATAGGACCCTTACACTCTTGTCAAAAAAAAAAGAAACATTTTTTTCTCAACACATTTTTGGGTGAGTTTAAGTTTATTATAACACAAATACAATGTTGATGTACACATTTGTGTTTGTGTTTCAGAAAATTGTGTTACTTGATCTGATAAAACATTCAAGAAAGCATACACCTTACATTTTCCTTTATTTTGGTGTACATGTTAATTAGATTTAGGTAGCTTTAAAACGGAGCTGCAATCTATTGCACCCATTACTTTGGGTAGCCAATCAATTTGATAAAACAATGTTTTAGCTCCTTTAAGTTAGGGCTCGTAACATTGCTCAGAACCTAAAGTATATTCATGTGTCCACATAAACAATTCTGATAGCAGAAAAAGACGTACAGTAGTATGATCGCATACTAGAAAGTTTCAAGAAATCAATCATTAACAACATGAAACACTATTTTTTGCAAGGAAAAAAGAGATACTAACATACAGAAAAATACAACAATTAATAAAAAGCATATTAAGAATAAAAAATGAAATGTAAAACAATAATAATAAAAATACATATGGAAATATAAAAAATATATAAACTTTTAAAAGAAATTGCGTGTGTGCCGAGCACGCTCATTTTAAGTGAAACTTTTGTCTTTTGTAACTATTTTGTCACAGAAATTGTGTTTGTTATGGTGATTTTTTTAAATTAAAAATCAAAACACAATTTCAGTGACAAAACACAAAGAAGTTTGACTTAGAATGTGCGTGCTCGGCACATCACGTTTTAGCTATTTGCACTTCTATATTTATACTAACTGGGAATTCCTAGTGTGTGTCTCTGAGTGTGTGTGTGTGTGTGTGTGTGTGTGTGTGTGTGTGTGTGTGTGTGTGTGTGTGTGTGTGTGTGTGTGTGTGTGTGTGTGTGTGTGTGTGTGTGTGTGTGTGTTTGGGTGCATCTCTGTGTATGTGTGTTTGTCTGTGTGTTTGTTTGTGTCTGTGTCTCTCTGTGTGTGTGTCTCTCTCTGTGTGTGTTTTCTCCAAAGAGGGGCAAATGTTGTATCTCTGCATGCGCGCTGACGCCGGTTTCTGTGCATTTGCACTGTGCCAGCAGCTACTGCTCATGTGCGCTGACGGCTACTGTGCTGACAACTACTGCGCGTGAGTGCTGAGCCGATGGCTACTGCACATGTCCACCAAGCCGGCTGCTACTGTGCATGTGCACCGAGCAGACGGCTACTGCACAAGCGCTCCCAGCCGACGGCTACTGTGCATGCCCATGGCGGCTGCTGAGCATGCGCCTCACGCTGACAGCTTCTAAGGGTGCAACAGACACTTTTGCCCACATGACGTCACTTCCGAGACCTTACTTCCGTCTCCAACGAAGGAAATTCACTCCTGCCAGAAAAGAAGTTTCACTTCAAAAATATATCAAACCCCATCAGGAGAAATGCCAATGTCCCCAAGCATGTGGACACCAGTCTTATTCTAGTTGTGTCCCACCTGAATGCGTCATCTGCAATGAATTTCTATATATACTGTGAAGATGTTCAAAATAAAAAAAAAAGTAACAAAAATAACTTCATTTTTGCTTTTCTGAAGTACCCTGCTTTAGCATAGAGAAGCAGGATACATTCACTACAAAATAGATACTACTGTGTGTCCAATTTGTGGCTCCCTATTCACATTAAAAACAAAAAAGAGGAAAAAACCCTAGGAAACATTCCTCTTATCTATAAGAATAAGTAGAGAGGGTAGAAAAGAACCCAGTGTAGCACTCAAATTCACACTCTGGTGATAAGTGTATGATTTAAAACATAAACTTTATTAAATACAACACATATATAAAATAATGGGTGTTAAAATGACGTACTGGAGGTCATAGGATCATGATACTGACAGCCTTGGGGCTCGGGATCAACATAATATATGTGTCCAGTATGTATCAGTTATCACACAGGAAACTAAACAAATATCCTGATATAGACCTCTGTGAAGGTGAATAAGTAGGGTGTACTCCGTGGGGTACTGTGTCTACAAGTCACGTTAGGCAGTGTATGCATAAACCATGAATGGTAGTTATGTGACTAGTAGTGACTGGTGTACTCTGAAACAAATATAATGTGCACCAGTAGGTCTCAGTGTGCAGTCAGAGAAAATCCTCCTCAGTGGTAATGGATGTGAGCACAGTGCTGTGTGAAGCTGACCTCAGGTAACCTCCTGAGGTTCACAGTATAGGGATATAATGCCCTGTAGTGACCTCAGCGTGCACTGTCACTGATAGTGATTGTTAACGCTGTGCTAAAGAATGATGGTGGGCAACCTTGTTAGGTAAGCTTGTTGATGCGGTGTCCTGCCCGTGCTGTTACACAGGCTTCTAGTGCCCCGATGGACACTTAGAGCCTCTTTCTACTGAATACTGTTAGGGTTAGTGCTCTCCACTTAGTACTAAGTGTAGTCTTGATAGATATGTGCTGGAGTCTATTGCTATTGAGCCACCACAGCCACCTATCTACTATACACAGCCACCTCCTCCTCACATTCAGTGTTTATCTATGTGCCAAGCTTACCTAACAAGGGTGCCCACCATCATACTTTAGCACAGCGTTAACAATCACTATCAGAGCACCGTTCGCCATTCATTTTCTATGAGGCAGCAGCAGGGGCTCCCCTATTTCCTTATCTTATCTATAAGATACATAATTGTATAGTGGAAGGAACAATAAACAGCAGCACAATAACACCACAGTATGTCACATTGCGCTACACATGTTAATGAGAATAGTGTATAATAATCTAGCAAACAGACAGAGAGTAGACCCAAAGCGAGACCCTCTTTTGTGAGAAAAACACTAGGGTCAATGATCCTAATTACTAGTACATTCTCAACCATTGTATATCTAAGAGGGAAGGAACACCACACATCAAAAATAGAACATCTTTCATTCTACAGTATGTATCAGAAAATAGGAGCACTTCATGAATAGTTAATTCCAAAGAATTGACTCTACACACATAATACAGACCCATAATCATGCTCACAGAGAGCCTAAAAACAGTAAATTACTACGCATATATTAGAACTGTCCTAATTTCAACTCTAAGTGCAAAAACCTTATAAATATGTTAACATAACAATGAAGATCAATACTGGGAATATTGAAGGGTAGTTATTCTCGTATAAAGAGAATCAAATCTATTTCCTCATTTAAATTCAATGGTGTGAGGCAGTTCATCTGATAACTCCAGAAGGTCTCTCTTTTTGAGAGTTGACTAAACCTATGTCCTCCTCTGATTCCCATTTTTACATGTTGAATGCCTTTAGCTCTAAGTCCTACTGGGCTACAGTTATGGTGTGTAGAAAAATGTTGAGACACACTATGTTTATGGAAACCAATTTTGACTTCCTAATATGTTCCTGTAGTTGCTGTAGTTTACCAGGGAAGGAAGATAAAGGGAGTAAACAATGGGGATTATGCGCTGATAAGGGGCAATGAGCAATTGGAAAAGTAGTATGAACCCAATAGAACAAATCTAATAAAACACAACTTTAGCATCTCAAAAGTAGTTAAAGTAAAAGATTCATAAAAATGCAGCAAGGTCAATATCAAGATTGAGGCCCTTGTGTTTTCGGGTCTCTAGTTGGTGTATCCAGTATGTCTCCATCTGTCGCATTGTTCTATGCCCTTCATGGTGATTCCTTTGTTATGTATATCATTAAAATGTTTGGACAAGCCATGTTGATGTTCCTCCTATGCTCAATAAAGCAAGTCTTGAGTTGCCTTTTGATCCTCTCTAAATACTGCTTATTGCAGGGACAAGTGATGACATAAACGATATATGGAGAATTATAATTGATACATTCTTTAAAAAAATGTTTTGCCTGTAACTGATGATTTCTAGGCCATTAGATGGCTCTTTTCATACTGTCATGTATGTGCTGTTGACTCTCTCTTTAGTAGTATTTACGCTTGCTTTGCAATGAGCTCACAATAAGTTTGCATCAGGTTTACTTGGAGGTGCATTATGCTACATACTTTTAGCATTATTATTATTATTATTATTTTAGCTCTAGCATTCCTGCTTACATGAAGATGGGGCCCATTCACTAAGCAGTGATAACTGCTTTTAAGTACGATAAATGCCTGCTGCGCGATTCACTAAGCAGTGATAACAGTGCTTTATCGCCGTAAAAGGCATTTTTTCAGCCAAGCCAAAAAAAAAACGTCCGATCAGGCAAATAACGGCAAACGTGCCATTTTTTGACAGTCAGAGCGATTCACTAAGCAGTGATAAGTGAATCGTACTATAAAAGCACGCTGGATTTTTGCACCAGCTAAAGGTTGGCGCAAAAGAAATGGAGCCATGAATAAAATCATTGTTTACTTTTTTTTCCACACACAATTAATACAACAGGCCGGCGGGTTAAAAGAAATGGTGAACTTTTAAAGTACAATAAAGTTATTACTGCTTTGTAAATAGCAGTTACTGGCAAAAAATGGCGGATTTGCCATTTTTTGGCCTATCGTACAACTTTTTTTTCACTGACTTTTTATAGGTGATAAAAAGCCATTATAGCGCGATACTGCAATGTTATCACTGCTTTGTGTGTAGCCATGCCATCTGTGGCTACTAGTTTGCTTCCTTCCTGGCAGTAAGCCCTGGTGCAATCAGGCTGATAGTAGTTGATATGAGGTTTCCCCCTCCTTGGTGCTGCACTTGAGTGACAGTAGGAGGCGTTGACATCAGACCTGGGCATGACCAATCATGAGCCAGACCTGGGCCCTCCTCCTGACTGTACTTAAGGGCAGTGCCGCCCTAAATTCAGTAGCCTTCCCCCCACTTGAGGAAGGCAGGTCACACATTAGAGAGGCTGATTATTGGGCCTTCTCCAGTCCTCTTCCCTCCGGGGGAGAGTGAGTGTGTACCATACCTCTGCCTCTGCTAGAGGGGGAGGGAAGAACTGGGACTGCTGCGGGTGCCCTTGGCCAGTAGTGAAGGTCCAGGAACCATCCTTCAGTGGTAGCTGAGAGAGACTGCATCAGGCAGAACACTGCCTTGTTACTGTGCTGTACAGTGAAGACAATAAACCGTTCCTGTTGTTATACCTCTGGCCTGGTGCGTGATCTTACTAGGGGGAGAGGTAATTGGTTCTAACGTGGGAGATCATATTCACTTCCCTGAAGCCTCTGGCAGATGGAGGATCTGCACTGCTGAAGAATATGTAGGGTGTGAACCCCAAAGCCTAGTCCTGTGTCCCCATTACCATCGGCGGATGACTCAGCCCTTCTGTTACCAGCAGATGTCATGCACCACATATGTAGTAATAGCCAAATCTCCAACCGGGTGGGTGAAACACTGTTACATGTGAATAGCATAGCAGGTAGAATCGCACTATAAGGACATTTATCACACTTAAAACCAATTATCACTTCTTTGTGAATAGGCCCCTATGTAACCTTAAGGTCAGCACTCCCTTGAAGGAGTGCTTGGAGGAGCTCTGTCCCTGTGGACTTCGTAGGAGGACTGGAGCATATAGGAGTGACGTCACGGCAGCTGCAGTGTGGAAGTCCCTCCAGTTGGCACCAAGGAATTACATTATTGCTATGCACACACAGATAAGCTTTAACCACATGTACTTTGTAAGTTAATTTGTACTGTCTTTATCTTTGTAATACATCTTTTAACAGTCTGCACCATGTGGCCTGCATGTGTCTGCACTTCTGTCTTCTATATATATAAGATAATATATAAATATATTTTTATGTACAATAGCATTCAGTCAGTTTCAAGAAATGACACTACAATGTCAATACAGGGAATACAATAATACAGAAGGGCACATTTATCAAGACATAATTTAACATTGGGAAAAAGAGCTTACAATCTAATTCACATGTAAGGAGACTAACAGAAACTATAGAAGTTAAGTTGAGTACATTGTTTAGAGTACATTGTAAGAGCAATAATATAAGTGTGCATACTATAGTTTAGAGCAGACTGTATTTAGTGATGCATTGGCAATCCAGGACTAATTCCATGCTTCAGAGGGGCTTAGGGGTTTTGAAGTTTGTGAGAGAAGATGCTTGGTAGACATTGAGAGGAAAGAAGCTTCAGAGGTAGGGTGTAGCATGTAAGAAACGTTGTAGGTTTGATAGAGCTGTAATAGCATGAGGGATGAGACAGACAGGCCTGAGAAGAAAGTAGGGAGCAAGTTGGGGGTATAGCGAGATAATAAAGCTGAGGAGGAGAGAAGAGAGAAATTATCCTCACAGTAGCATTTTTAATATAGTGAATGGTAGAAAGCTGCGAGGCAGATAGGTCAGTGAGGAGAAGGTTGCAGTTCTCCAGATGGAAGAGTATATATATATACAGTATCATATGAAGAAACTACTGCCCATTTGCTTCATTAGTTTATGATTGTACTGTATGTCTCATGCTGTGATTGCAAGAGTATTCAGTGCAATACAAAATTAATGTATGATGTTTTAATTTAGAGCACTTTAAGTACTTTATAATAGCATTACATATATTTACTGCCATCTGGGTTCCAAATTCACCCAGTGTGAAAATGTAATTGTGACCTCTGTCTCTGTAGTCATGATGGACCTGACAATAAGGACAGCTGTCTCTGTTTTTTAACACTATTAGACTCCGCATCAAATTTGTTGAGGCCATAAGGTTAATGCTGCTAGGAATAGTGAAAAAGGACATGTATTAGAGTGATGTGGAGATCACATTACATGAAAAAGTAATGAGTTATAGAGTAGAGCTATCAAGCTGTTATCAGAACTACAATTAGTAACAGATTACTAAACATTTTTTTGAAGACGAACATTAAAATACCTAATTAGAAAATGGAAGTTAGTACAACATGATTTGATGAAGCATGTTTTCTTCTTAATCACTTTATTGCCAGAAAGGCCTGTAAAGGCATCAGGTTTTTGAGCATCGTAATGTTTTTATTACACTACGTGTAACATCTATACAATTGAAACATAGATTTATATGTAGCCCCCTTTCCCTATGCCTAAGGGAAATATGTGGTCAACTACGCGTGCTTCTGTACCTGTATGCTCACAGGAGGCCTAAGCCTCTGCTTCTGGGAGCCTGGGCTGAGCTCTATCTCCTTGTGCGCAGCACCTCCACCTATGAGGGATCCTAGCGTTGTCAGGATAACCCCTCACAGGAATCCCACCCAAATGTGAGGTAGTGCTACCCCCTCTAAATGTTAGTACACGTTGGGGACCTGCCTGGGTATTCCAGTACCCAGGTGCCGCTTGTGGAGGTGTGTTGGAGTAGCCACACAGCGGGGCCTCTGACAACAATTCCACTCTCTCCTAAGGGTCCAGATCCTCCTCGCGGTATGGGCTCCAGCTGTAAGGTCTCACACAATGTCCCAAAGTACTGCTGCATGGTCCCAGGCCGCAGATCGCTGTGTGGACATCCGTCACCGGTGCAGCAGTAATAATAATGGCAAGCGTCCCTATCTGGAGACTACCCTGCAACACTTCTCTCAAGTGGCTGAGGGCTTGTTTGAAGCACTGCTCCCTGGACACTACCTTCTTCCTTCGCTCCTCTGTCAGGATTTAATCACGGCCTTTCTGCCCGTGGAGGATATTCTGTCCCTCCTGTTGCCAGAATCTCATTGGCTGGGACAGTCCCATGTGGTCTTCCCTCCCACCTGAGGATTCTTGGACATGTAGTCGTGATGCAACATATACGAAGCCAGTTTAAGATGGCTGCCATACTCCTGCCACTGCGCATGAACGCCTCGCGACACTGCGCATGCATACCTAAACAAAATGGTCACCACCCACCCCCCTCCCGATCATGCAGAGATTCAGCCACTCGCTGTGTAACAATGTCTAAAAAGTATTACATATTTCAGTGAGCACGGTCATGATAGAGGCAAACCAGCTCCGAGACAGCTGCTGAGACTCATAGTAAGGTGTCCCTAACGAATCATATGCCAATCTTGTTGGAGGGAGTCTCACTCTTTGACTCTGATGAGTCTCTTCTCCGCTATCTTCTTGGGTGGAAAAGCTACCATTGGCTTGAGGCCCTGGCCCTCTCATAGGGTGGGACCTTGAGCTACATAGTCTCTAGAAGGAATGAAACTCCTACATTACCCATTACCCACTACAGGCCTATTACCCACCACTTCTGGTGGTGCCCATCAATCTCCATTTGCAGTGGAAGAAGTTCCTTCCACGGGATCCTGATTGTCTTCCATTACAGCATTAAGAATTCCGCTGGAATATTCCTGTTCACTTGAAGGCATTATTTGTGATGGTTCAGGTACACTTCCCCCCACTTGAGGGATAGGTAACAAGTGATTCCGATGCCAGACCTTTAACCTTCCCTCTGAGTCTCTGATGCGATATACAGGGATTCCAAGGATCTGCGAATTCTACTCGAAGGGAGCCTCTCGCCAGTGGTCAACTTACTTGTGCTTCACAGTATTCCTAAATTCCGTAGGAGAACTTTGTCTCTAGGCCGAATTTCCCTGTAGCGTACCTTATGGTCATACCTCTGCTTGTTATTTTCATTCATTTTGGCGGTTGCTCTTTCCGACAACTGATATGCTCTACAGAGGTTGTCCTGAAGTCTTTGCACATATTTGTAGTGAATCATGCTAGGAAATCCATCGGTAGACACTCTTAGCCGGATGTCCACCGGTAGTCGCTCCTCTCTACCGAACATCAGGAAATAGGGTGATAACCCTGTGGATTCATGCCTGGTGAAATTGTAGCCATGTACTGTACTAGAGTCTCTATATGCTTGCTCCAACTGGCCTTTTCAGAGTCCCGTAGTGTTGCTCTAGTAGGGTCCTGTTAAAGCACTCTGGAAGGACATCTCCTTCGGGATAAAAGGGAGTGGTGCACGACTCCCTATTAAGAAACTTCAAGAGCTCTTTGATCAACTTGCTCTCGAAGTCTCTCCCTTGATCGGAGTGCATCCGATTAGGTAACCCGTAAGGAATAAATTACTTCTTCCACAGTACTTTGGCTACTGTGAGAGCTTTCTGGTCCTTGGTGGGGAACGCTTGTACGTATCAGGTGTAATGGTCTGTTACTAAGACAACGTTCCCGATACCCTTCGATGCAGAGGAAATCAATACAAACTAGGTCCATGGGACCAGAGCTCTTTAGGTGGCCCATTGGAGCTGCACGTGTATGCTGTGTTTTTTGCTGTATGCACCACAGACACCTCTGGCAATGGTGCTCCACCGATTCCTGCATCTTGGGCCAGAAGAATCATTCTCTTACAAGTCTGAATGTTTTGTCCACTCCAAGGTGTCCGTGATCATCGTGCAGGGACCATAGGACATGGTACTGCAACCTTCTGGGCAGGACTAGTTGTTTCCTATCGGGATGGTTGTGATAGGGGATAACATGGAGACCATAGTGACTGTGTCGGCAGGAGCATGCTTCACTAAGGAGGAGTTGTTTTCTTGGATGGTTTGGCGTATAGCTTTAGCCACCGGATCTCACATCTGGTGTATCACTAACTCTTTCCAGCTCGTTATGGTAACTTGGGTGATGGACATGCCTTCTGGGTTGCAGTATGCTGCAAGAAGTGCCTTCGACTGACATCCCAATGAGTCCACTACTCTGAGTTCGGAGAAAGCAACTTTGTCCTCCACTATCGCCGCTGTGGAGCACATTGCCCAAAGCCCAGGGGCAGGAATCTCTTCCCACACAACATCATCCGATGTTGAACTCAGTGCAGGCCTTCTGGACAGAGCATAGGCTCCAATATTCAAGGGCCCTGGCTTGTATTTTAGGGTAAACTGATAGTTAGAAAGAGCAGCCAACCACTTGTGTCCTGTGGCATCCAACTTGGCGGAGGTCAGGATGTATGTCAATGGATTATTGTTGGTTCGGACCTCGAAGCAGACCCCGTACAGATAATCATGTAATTTATCTACCACAGCCCACTTGAGTGCTAGGAATTCCAGTTTGTGAACACTTGCCATCAGGCTGCAACTCACATACGCTATTGGGTGGCGGCCGTCAGGGTATTTCTGATGTAACACAGCTCCCAGCCCATTGGAGCTGGCATCCACGTGCAGGATGTACGGCTGCTCCGGATCTGCATAGGTCAAGACTGGGGCTTCAGTGAGAATCTTGTTACGCTCCGTGAAGGCCTTCTCGCAGGTGGATGTCCACTTGTCCCAGAATGGTGATCGCGGGTTGCTGCTTTGTGCTTTGGATTTTCCGGATAGATTCTCAACAGGTAGTTGAGGACTAAGGCCTTGCTGGAGTACCCCTCTTCAAATCGTCGGTAGTATCCGCAAAACCCCAGGAAGGATCAGAGCTCCATCAATGTTCTCTGGTCGGGGCCAATTCACTACTGCTTCAAACTTAGCGGGGTCGGTAGCCACCCCTTCTGAGAACACGATGTGGCCCACAGAGGTGACTGAAGTGCGGCAGAAATGGCATTTGTCCAGAGACAACTTCAGGCCTTCTTTTTCCAGTCAATCCAGGACCTTCGGCGTTCTTCGTGCTCTTCTAACTTCCGTCTGAACATGATGATATCGTCCAGATAGATCAGACATTCCCAGGGATTCATGTCCCTGATGGTCCTTTCCATTAGTCTCTGGAAAGTTGCAGGTGCACCACAGATGCCTTGGGGCATCCGGGTGAACAGATAAAACCCAAGGGGCAGACAAACACTGTATTTTCCTGGTTGTCGGGGTCATGGGTACACATATGCACATGGATATGTTCTTTTTCTGCACTACCCCAATAGGGGTTGCATAGGGGCTACGGGATTCAGTAACGATACCCGCCGTCTCCATCTCTTTCAGGACGTCCCTCACGTCATCCACATCTCTGGGAGCTATGCGCCTGGAACACTCGGAATGGAGTGGCATCGTTCAGTCAGATCGTGTGTTGAGCACTCTTGCTGCAGCCCACATCCATTTCACCTCTTTGCGTTCAGCCAACTTGTCGCTCATTCGCTTCTTCCATTCCGGTGGTAAGGACGATTCACCAATGTCAAATTGTAATACGGGAGGGGCTTCCCAGATGGTAGCCACATTCATGCGAGCTAGAGGTTCCACTTGAACCACTGGATATATCCGACCCAGTGCTTGACCAATATCAAACCGTATAGGGTGAGGCGAGATGTTCTGTATGGTCACCTTGAACCGCCGAGGAAGTGAAGACTTCCACTCCTTCATTTCTGGAACCACCTTGAACTTCTTGGCATCCTCTTTGGGTGTGGTCTCTAGTGAAATGTACCAGTTTACTTCATCGTGGCCCAGGTAGTTAGGTACAGTGGCCATGTGTCTCACTCCCCCTGGTGGAATCTCTGTCAACCACTTGAATTTGGATGTTCCTGGGGTTCGGGACATACCAAAGCTTCAAATTCCACGTGGTGGGTTTTGTTGGTGTTAAGCTGTGATATATCCAAGCTTACTTGAATCACACCATCAATGGGGTAGTCTTCGCTACTAAGGCCCCACAACTTAATTTTCTTTGCCGACTTCATAGGCAGATGCTTGCGGTGCGGATCGTAAAATGTCCAGTAGATGATGGTCACTTGAGATCCAGTGTCTAGCAATGCAGAGGAATAGAAACTAGTACTCGTACTGTGGCCGCAGGTCCTACTCAATTGTAGGCATCCGATTGGTGCTCCTTTTTCGGGGCTAGGCGCCGGGGCACTATTCGGGGATGTGGACGGCTGTTCCGCCGAATGCACGGTGAAGGCCATGGCTCCTGGTGTGGAAGTGTCTGACTTCAGACAGTCCTGTGCAAAGTGACCTTCTTTGTGGCAGTTAAAGCAGCAGTTGCTTTGGGTCGCATTGGAGCCAGGGTTAGGAGCAAAGCTCCGAGGCGTCTGGGTGTCTGGCAGGGAGGTTCCTGGAGAATGTTCTCCTTCACACTAAGCTTCACACTAAGCTTACTCTGTCCCTTGGGAGTGTGGAATCGCAAATGAACCTCATGCTTCTTTAAGTGGTCCAGCTAGGGGTTTTCTTGGCCAGAGGGGTGCCTCACATCATAAGAGCAATAGGGTGAGAGGGTAGAGATCCTTTCATAAGTTGCTTGAATCGGTACTCATCCACGACTGTTGCAGGAATGACCCTCTTTGAGAGTAATTCCCATAAAGATAGTTGTAGGCATCGGGCAAACGTGGACAGCTCTTCTCCCTCCTTCTGCCGGAGAGCACGAAACTGGCTAGGAGTTCATCTTCATCCTCTGTACTATAGACCTGGTTGAGGAGTTCAACCAACTTTTGGGTGGTGGTTTCCACCTGTGCCTCGTGGTGCATTAGCACAATTTGGGCTGCTGGGGGCCATAGGCATCGACTATTAATTGCCTCTTCACAGCTTCGGAACAAGCACATTCCTTGAGCACTTGCAGTGTATGGTCTCTCCAAGTCCCAAACGCTTCTTCCCCGACGGGCAGGGCCGCCAACAGGGGGGGACAAAAGGTACGGGCGTCCCTGGCCCCTGTGAGTCAGAGGGGCCCGGCCGCTGGGCCCCCTGCGTGGCCCTGGCCGTTATATTTAAAAAAAAAAAAAAGTTAAAAAAAAAAAATTGGTGGCGATTGCGCATGCGCAGAGCCGAGGTCCCACAGGGTGTCCTGCCTGCTGCCTGTGGGCCTGGCCTGGCCCGCCCCCCTTTGCTTCCTCGATCCACCCCCCGCTCCCAACTTGGGACGGAGGGCAGGGATGCGCCAAACCTGCATTCCCTATGTGTGCCTCCTGCCCCATGCAGCAGCTGCGGGGGATGCTGTAGCCGCCTGCCAGCCTCGCGCCTCGCCCGTAGAGCTCACTTCCCATGCGCCAACCCAGCAGCAGCCACGGAGGATGCTGCAGGTGCTCGGCATCGTGCGCCCCCCCGAGTCCTCCTCCCGTGTGCCCCCCAAACCCACCACCCGTGCGCCCCCTCTTGTGCATTCTCGAACCCACCTCCCGTGCCCTCCCCCCCCCCCCCCGGTGCCCACCTCCCACCCCGGGCAGCTGCCAAGAGGGCAGGGGTGAAGCAGTAAGCGGCAAGGAAGCAGGAAGCAGCACCCACCCGGTCAAGGTAAGTCACCCACTCAACCCACCCCACCCAGTCACTGTCACCCACCACTCAGTCACTGTCACCTACTACCCAGTCACTGTCACCCACCACCCACTGTCACCCACCACCCAGTCACTGTCACCCACCACCCAGTCACTGTCACCCACCACCCAGTCACTGTCACCCACCACCCAGTCACTGTCACTGTCACCCACCACACAGTCACTGTCACCCACCACCCAGTCACTGTCACTTTCACTCGCCACCCAATCACTGTCACTGTCACCCACCACCCAGTCACTGTCACACCCACCCAGTCACCCAGTCACTAACCCAGTCACTCTCCCACCCACTCACTCACTCTCCAAGCTACTCACTCACTCTCCCACCTACTCACTCACCCTCCCACCCACGCACCCACTCTCACACCAGCTCTCCCACCCATGCACCCACTCTCCCAAGCACGCACTCTCCCACCCACCCATGCACTCTCCCACCCAGTCACTAACCCACCCACTCACTAACCCCTTCACCCACCCACTCACACTCAGTCACCATCTCTGTCACTCAGTCACCCACCCAGTCACCCACCCACTTAGTCAGTCACCCACCCAGTCACCCACTCAGTCACCCACCCAGTCACCCACCCAGTCACCCACCCTGTCACTCACCCAGTCACCCACCCAGTCACTCAGTCACTTACCCATTCACTCACACAGTCACCCACCCAGTCTCTCACCCAGTCACTCACCCACTCACTCACCTAGTCACCCACCCACTCACTCGCCCAGTCACTCACCCACCCAGTCACTAACCCACCCACTCACTCACCCAGTCACTCAACCACCCAGTCACTCACCCACCCAGTCACTCACCCACCCAGTCACTCACCCACCCAGTCAATCACCCACCCAGTCACTCACCCACTCAGTCACTCACCCACCCAGTCACTCACTCACCCTGTCTCTCACTCAACCAGTCACTCACCTAACCAGTCACTCACTCACCCACCCACTCAGTCACCACCCAGTCACTCACCAAGTAACCCAGTCACTCACCCAGTCACTCACCCAGTCACCCATCCAGTCACTCACCCACCAAGTCACACCCAGTCACTCACCCACCCACCCAGTCACTCACCCACCCAGTCACTCACCCACCCAGTCACTCACCCACCCACCCAGTCACTCACTCACCCACCCACCCATTCACTCACTTACTCACCCATCCACCCAGTCACTCATCCACCCAGTCACTCACCCACCCAGACAGGCTGTCACCTGTCTTTTGTTGAAAATATAAAAATAAACAGATTGCATTGTAATTTTTTTTCTGTATCAGAATAAGAAAACAGTTAAGTAAAAGTTGCGTGCTAAAAAATATTTTTTCGCGGTAGGTGCGCTATGGGTTCGGGGGGGTGGGGCTTCTCCTTTCATTTGTCCTAGGCCCCATGATTTCTGTTGGCGGCCCTGCCGACGAGGGTGGTTGATATCCCAGAGAAAGCTTTTAACTTGTAGTAGTTGTTTGACTGTGAGTACTGCGCAAGACCATCCACCAGCTGCTGTATTGCTTTTGGGTGGGGACTGTCATTTGGGGAAAGGACACTAGGGATACTGGTGCCACTACACCCCAAATACTGTGGGGACATTCATCTGTGTATTATTGTGTGTTCTGTGTTGTATGGTTATTCAATAAGTTGCGTGTTCAGTAAATACTCTTTTATCATACGTGTGTGCATTTACTACTGTATTGTCTTGGGAGGGGCTATCCTACTGTGCTAGGATCCTTCTCAGGTGGAGGCGCTGTGTGTTAACAAATATGTTCCCCCCAGGTTCCCAGTGGCGGTGGATCAGGCCTCCGGTTTGCCACTCAGGTAACGGCAGCATAGGTAGTTTGTGCAGTATTCAAGAAGTAGTATCATATTTATACCAAAACAAGATCAACACACCATTTTTTTTTAAACGTAAGATTAAAAAATTACTTTAATATTTAATGTGTTCAAATTTGTTTCTCTGAATCAAAATAATGTCATGTACAGTGGTATCTTGGTATATACTGAGCACACTAAAGCTCCTGTTTGACACAAGAGCTAGTAACTTTCATTATTTTCCAGTCTTTACTACCACAGTGTAGAATTTTTATTATGACCAATATTTCACCTGTAATCTTTTTATTATTGCTGTAAAGAAGCAAGCTATAACTACAATTTTCGCGTGGGTTCTGCACACTTACTTTTGTTTTTTAATTCTTCTCAAGGGAAATTTAGAAATGCTTCTTGCAATGGAATAACAGACAATGAGAATACAATTTGATTTCACAGTACTAAATTTATCAAGGTTTTTTTTCCCTTTTGTATAAATAGACTTACAGTAGAATACTACATTTTGTGTAGCTAGATATAGTTAAACTAGAAATATTCATATTATTACCCCAATGCAAATAAAACAGCAAAGAAATTACAGGAGCAGGTTAATTCAATTGTTGGAAAAAACTAGGGCTGTTGGAGTGCAAAAAAAGAGAAAATAGAATATAGAATAATATATTGCAATCATGAATATTAGTGATATTGTGACATTAGTGAAGAACAATTTCTCATTCCATTAACTCACATAAAATAATTAAAGCATGTTTCTGTCATGCAGTTTTCTTTCTTTTGTCCTCACTGAAATGTGGGTCCCACCACACTCAGAAAAATAAGCCAAACAGTACAGATCGTACAAAAATAAGTATATTATTTAAAAAACACACCAGATAACAACACGCATGTACTGTACATCGCAAAACAGGAACCACAACTGCAGGAGTTCTGACTCAGACCTCCACGCTCCAAGAATCCTCATCACTATGGGCATCTGACGTCACTTACGGTTACTGGATTCATCTCGGTACCATGATCCATATTGTCCTTTCTGCACAGGGCTCACAGAAGGCTCTGCACCTGTCAATTGGACTCAACACATTTTGACTACAGCCGACGCTGCCAAGGGATCAGTCGGATTGGTGGAAGCAAAATATCTTGGCTATGTTATGGGAAGAGGAACAAGTAAGTGCTCAAGAGTGATATCTCCGAAAAGAAACTCCGGTGTGTAGTTGGATTTGGCCCACTGTAAAGTCCCTAGTACAGACCTGATCCACTAGGTATGGATGAGGATGATAGTGCACAGATCACGGGATACTGATCCATGAAGATAGAGTGTACTCCAACCAACAGGTCCCCAGTCAACTCTCGATCTATTAAGTACCGTATAGAAGAAAAATGCTATCCACAGTAAAGGGATACTGATCCCTGAAAAAAGAGTGTGTGTCCCAACCAGGGTCCACAAGATAACTGGGCTTGAGGAAGCTATACAAGAGATTGCCAATCTAACATTACTAAAGTACACAAGTATAAGTACCTTCACAGCATATGAGTGAGAGCAACCAAGGGGATGAAACCAAAAGAAGCCTAAGTACCTCCCTAGTGTTGGAGTGAGAGCTACAGTAGCTGGGGAAGAAGCGCAAAGTAACTATATTGTTTGACACCTTTTAATGTCTATGTTAAGACTGCCCTTGTATATGGAGCATAATGAATGGATTTAGATAAATCTTTTTACGGTAACTCTCTCCGGGGCACCTACCCTCGTAACTCCCCCCCCTCCCACCGCCAACCCCCTCAACAAACCTACCCCCATTCTGCAGTTCTGGCATTAGCCCAACTAGCCAAAGATGGCTAACACACAATATACAATAAGAATGAAATGCAAAGAATAGCAAACACAATTCCATATATTATATATATATACAGCTGAACCCCGTTATAACGTGATGCTCGTGGTCCACATAATGAGACAGCATTATAACCGGGATCGCGAAATGGCCACTTCGCAAGTACTTACCCAGCATCTGCAGTTATCTCCTCTCTCCCTGCTTCATCAGGCTGCATCCACGTGCGCGGCGCACATCACCAAAATGTTTAATAACATTCAATGCTTTATTGCTAACGGACACACACCCATCTCTCCCTTCCTTGTCTTTTTCCCCACACCACCTATAATTATGGTCCATTCCTGTATTGCCCGCTTGTGTGAAGTTCCTCCACGTATATTGTTATCTTGTGTTTGCATTAAATTTTCATTTTTTGACATACTCCCTGTTTGATACTTTTCTTAAAACCGGAGACAGAACATGAAACACAGACAGAGCTCAGTGCTACATCCATTAACACAGAAACACGGTACAATGCCTCTATATATAATACTGATTAAATAAAATTATTTTCAACTATGTATTTAGTCATTAATATTTGTGATAATAAAAGTATATATATCTTACTTCATTACAGAAAAGTTGGTATATGATTTCCCTCCGCCTATTTTGTGATATTATTGTCCCTTCAAAGGTATATGTGTCTCCTAATCTAATTGGAGCAATATGCCCTAATGATATTCATGTATAATGGGTGATTAAATACAAGATTCCCTAAATATGTTCGAAATCAAATTTATATATAGGACCCTTTAGTATAATGATCGGAAGCATCTTATGAATATGTCTCTAATTGTTTCAAGAGTGCTTATTGGAATCAGCAGTATAGCTTCAATGTGTTCAATATATGTTAAAGACTGATGTTTTTATGTTCCTTATAGCAATACATCACTGCTCTATAACCATGGAGCAATGATATATTTGTATCCATCTGTATATAATATACTATTCTTTCTTTTAGGTTTTATATCCGATATTGTGTATGTATGGTTTGATTGTGTCAATTAGTCAATCTTTTATATTAGCCAATCAGTCATGAGAGGTATGTATAAAACCCAGGTAGGGATGTGTTAATGATAGCATCCCCTGACGAAGCCGTACTGGAGAAACGCGTAGGGCAAGCGTTGTAGGTGCAGTGAGAGACACACCGAGAGACTGATCCAAACGGAGCCGAGGCAGTGCATTTTCAAAACTTCAGAGACCAAATCTCGTGAGAGCCGGGCCACGTGATGCAGAAGTAACCGCCGGAGTGAGGAGTGCTGGTAACCGGCATTTTCTAACCACGAGTGTGAGAGACTCGCTAATACTCTCTACTGCCTATATTTTACTCACAGAATGTGAGTTTATGACCTATATTTTTATTCTGAGCTACACTTTTATTAAAAGGTTTTACACTATCCCTGTCTCTCCTTTTATTCCCTACCCACCCTCTTTGCGAGATTTGTCTGTCAGGTACAGTCTGTGCAGCGGATACACCGTGATTGCTGTTGATGCTTCATGTGAACAACAATCCAGAATAAGCAGAGACCAGACACAGAAAAGGACAAGCTTCAGGAGCTGAGTTCCCGAGTCCCTAAGTGGATTAAAGGCTGTTTTATTGCTCCATTAGTGTAAGTGCATATCTTACCATTATAGTATCTGGATTTTTAGATATATTGCCCTATGATGTTCCTTTCTGTTTCTCTTTCCCTGCATATTTGCGCCTAGGTCATTCTTTCGTATATATATATATATATATATATATATATATATATATATATATATATATATATATATACACATATGTATAGTGAACAAGATGTCACACCAGGAGACAAGAACAGCACTCAATGTATAATGCAAAAAATTGTATTAGAAACATAAAGCAGGCACAAATAAGTCCAACGTTTCGGTCCTGTATACTGTAGGACCTTCCTCAGGGGCGTGCTGGAGAACACTGCCCAAGGAAAACATATATACCCATCACCAACCTATGTGCAATCAAAATCAGCTGTTTATAATTAAAATCAGGAGTGTTGTGGACGCATGGGAGCCCCGTCATTACCGCGCATCAGCCCGGACTCACTGCCCCTCTGTTTACATCACGCTGTCAGTTGCCTTACACACCGCGCATGCGCGGCCACAAGTGGAGCCAATCAGCACACCAGCTTTCTACAGCGTCCCCCGTTACCATGGTGACATATACCGAAGCGTCTTTAATCATGGGAGTTCAGGCAGAAGCCGCTGGCAGCAGGGAGCAGGAGAGCGGAACTGTGCGGATAAGATGACGTCACCTCTCAACTCGTTACATACCCTGTAATATACATAAAAGTGCAATGTTAAAAACACATAGAAGGTTAAAAAGCATGTTCCAAATGCACGGTAGGCAGTAAAAAATTACTACTAGCACGATCCTAATTCTAGCATCACTATATTAAACTACCAAGAATCACAATGACTATTGTTAAGCTAGAGGGAAAGGACAAAATATAAATCAGAACAAAACGAAAAGGAACAACACAAGCAAACATACAAGGGGGGCAAAGGGAGAGACAAAAAACGGAGGGGAGAGACAAAAAAAGGGAGAAAAGAAAAACAGAAAAATAGAATAAGAGAGTGAGGGAGCAAAGAATATAAGTCTCACATAAGAGGAAATAACAATGGGATCCCCAATATGTACTCCTGTAAATATCTCTCAGTTATAATACTGCTACTGTTATAAAAAGCACCCCAATTTGAAGTCCTTATTTAACCCTCTTGGTGCCTTAGGGCCTCATGCAGTAAGCACCGATAAGCTGTTTATCGCCATTTTTTCGGCAAATTTGCCCTCCCGATTCAGTAAGCGCCGATAAGTGGGAATTATCGGCAAATTTTGTTGCAGATAAAAACTTATCGGCACTTTTTGAACTCGGCTGAATTCAAGTAACCCCGATCAGCTTTTCACTGCTGATCGGCACTCCAGAATGGAGAGTTTTTCGGCAATCCAGCCCGCCAACTAAAGTTGGCAAGTTGGAGGAGGAGAAGCATCGGAAAGGGCGACACTTAGAAAAAATCAGGCCTTTTTCCTGCCTGAGATTGATGCCGGGGGTCTCCAGAGCTGATACCCATTAATACCAGCACCGGAGACCCCCGGCATGCATCTGAGGCAGGAAAAATGCATGTACAGCCCACTTCATTACCTTAGCGGCTAACCGCTAAGGCAATGAAGGGGTTAACCCACCGTACCAGCTTTATTGTGGGTAGCGTGTGTGGGTGAAGGGGGTATTTGGCCCTTGTTGTTTGTTTAGGGCTTGTGGGGGGGTTGCGGGTGCACTTAACCCCTTCACGACCGTAGCAGTTAATACTGCTACGGTCATGAAGGGGTTAAGGCCTCCCGCTACCCACCCGCAAGCCCTAAACAACCACCCTTGGGGCTAATACCCCCTTCACCCACACCCACTACCCACAATAAAAAATAATCACACACAGCAGCCCCACACTAAATAAATAAATAAATATATCTAAATAAATAAATGAATATAAATAAATACATATATATATATATATATATATATATATATATATATATATATATATATATATATATATATATATATATATATGTATATATATATATATATATATATAGATATATATATAACCCCAACAACCCCTATAATCCCTAACATATACATATATGCACATCAATGATACTATAGGCCGGCGGGGGCCCTCGGGTGTCACCCGCAGGCCTGCAGTACCAATTATGTGCCCCCCCCAAATTAATGTCAAAACACATACATACTTATAAAGAAATACCCCCCCCCCCCCCTTAACACATACAGTATAGTAATGGCCACAATTACTATTATCCACAAATGGATAATAGTGAATGTGCCCATTTTAAATACATAAACACCAATCAATACATTAAATACATATAGTACTCACCCATGTCCGGCTGCCACGATGAAGGCCATCCTCCTCTTTATCCTGCCCATTCCCCCTCCACTGCTGCAAAACAGACACAAGAATGAAAACATCCAATGTAATGACCCCTAACCCCTTAATCACCATAGCGGTTATTAACCGCTACAGTCATTAAGGATTTAACACACCCTCATCCACCACTCAGGACGCCTACATACCCTCCCACACTAAGCCCCCCACCCCGTGAGGCCTAACCACCCTCACCCACTACCCACAAGGGAGGCCTACCCTCATACCATTGTGGAAAATACCCCCCCCCACCCCCAGTACCCACAATAAAAATAATACACAGCCCCACAATAAGCAACATTCTATTTATTAAATACATTACCCACCCCCTGTGCCCCCCCATAAATACATGATTTATCCTTTTACAAACAGGGTTCATAACACAGCCCCACGCGAGTCCCCAGCAGGCTGGTGGGGCACCTGACAGACTACAGGGTACCAGCAGCTCGTTTCAAACAGGTTCTGGAGGCCTGTTGGTGGGTCCTGCCAAGCGCCATGGCCCCCAGGTGGTCTCCTTGGGTCACCGTGGCAACAATTGGGTCCCCACGGTAGGCCCGCGGATGTCTGGGAGCCCCAGGTCAGATCCACAGGTGTCTGCAGGGCCTCGGGTGGTTCCCACGGGGGTCTGGGGAACCCACGAGTGCTCACTATGGGTCCGTGGTGCCACCCAGGATGTGGGACCACCGCTTCATCCCCACACCTATGGGTCCACGGTGCCCCCACGGATGTGAGGCCACCGCTTCATCCCCGCAGGTATCACCCGTGGAACCACCAGCCTGATACCCGTGAGATACCCGAGGAGACCGCAGGTGGTCTCCAGAGGTATCACGCAGAACCACGGAACAAACCCTGAATGTAAAAAAAATAAACCTGGCCTATACATTCAATACATGCCCCCCCCCCCCCAACACCTACAGTACAATAATGTGCAAAATAACTATTATCCAGATAGGGATAATAGATTATTTGCCCATTATTAAACACATTAACAAGCATATTCAAATAAATAAAGTACTTCTGACCTCATCAATAAGAAGCCCCCGTCGCCAGCAACATCCTGCTCTTTCGTTGCCCACAAAATACATAGCCAATACAAAGCCAATACATTGCAATTACATTCAGATATCAATTAACCCCTTAAACACCTTATCGGATAATAACCGCAAAGGTAATTAAGGGGTTAAGCCACACTGGCCCGATACCCACCCTTCACCCATTCATTTGTACAGTGGCTTCATCATGCAACTGTATATATAGATATACAGAGAGAGAGAGAGAGAGAGAGAGAGAGAGAGAGAGAGAGAGAGAGAGAGAGAGAGAGAGAGATACACACAAATGATGAACCAATATACAAATAAATGTAGAAGGGTTATCAAAAACATGCTGTACTTCAAATAACACTTCTCCATTCAGACACACTACAATAAAATCAATTTCCTTTAATAATCCTATCTGATCTTACAATCAAAGTCCTCAAATGCCAATCAAAAACCTCAAATGACAATCAAAACATTGCATTTACATTGTATATATGATGCATACAATCTATGCACCATATACATTCTGCAAATGAATGTTAACAATAACATTGAAAACAAAATACCAATACCTCCAAACAAGTATACTATTTAAACCAATCCAGTAAACATAAATCAATTAGCATTCATTAATGACATCCCTAAACAATTTACATTCCATCCCTAACAATTAAACAATTAACTAATTCAAGCATTGAACAGAACAAGTTATCCTGTGAAAAAATATAAGTACCAACAAGAATACAATATAGAAAACCAAGCCTCACCCAGACCTAAAGTAAACCATACAATAGCAACAATTACTTCTATCTAATTTTTAAATAAATTTTACACACATTTAAGCATAGCAGCATAGCCAAATTAATTTAAAACACAGCAAAGCAAGCTTTTAAAACAACATCATTTCTTACCCTGTATGTATATATCGATCTAGACATGCATACATACATACATACAGTGGCAAGAAATGATATACCAAAAATAAAGAAATACACATGTTAAAAAAGCTTTAAAAAAATTAACAAGTTAAATAAAATACATTTCTTTACTTCACTTACCATTACTTGACCCACTTTGCTTTGTATGGGTGGCCTCTTATGAGAAATAGCTGTAGGGCAGGGATGTCTGGAACATGAGGGAAAAGGGGGGGATATTTTTTTTTTTTCTTCAACATTCTGTTTATTGTTTTTTTCAGAGTATAACATACAGTTGTCACATGTTCAATGTAAAAAGCTTTCCATGGGACAAACATCATTCATAGAGAATAGGGAATATTTTAACCTGTCTTGCCTGCCAGCAAGGTATTCTTAGCTGGTATCTTAGACAAGAGAAGGTTTTAGAACCCCACATGATAGGTGCAGATGGGGGAATGCAAGCTCGTGTCTAAATATTGTTTCTCTGTGTTTTAAAACTGCAATGCATTGTGTTTGTCCTGTGATTTAAACCCAGGTTGGTGACAAAAGGCAGTCTGAATTAGCATGTGAATTACATGTGGATTAGCATTTCCATACCCCAGCTCAGATAGGGATTCAAAGCCCAAATCTCCTCAATTTATTTCCCTTATAAGTATAAGCTTCCCCAAAGTATATTATGTAAGGAAGTGTACTTTATATTGTGTTTTAATGTTTACTACTGTATAAGGTTCTATACAGAAAGCACAGGCATATGGAAGATGCTACAGTAGCTAGTTTGCATAGATTCCATAGTTCAGAGGGGGGGAAAACCATTTGGTAAGGAGGATGTTCAGATTAGGATGTCTGTTGGTAGACACAGCGGAGCCAGGGAAAAATCGGCCCTTGATGTCAGAACTGATAAGCAAGGTTTCTATTGGCAAGTTTTGAATTTATCCCTCCTATCAGTGAATGCGTAATTTCAATCCCTGCTTTAATTGGCTATTACACTCCTCAATGATTTAGATAGGAATTCAGCCTATATAAGAGCGTGCAGTAAAAGCAGCTCGCTCTCTCTTTTTCCTGTTGGAGATCTGAAGACAAGCAGCTGCTGGCAGGCCTCTCTCCTTTTGCTTCTGTGAAAGAGCTATTCACACATGGAAGCATAGGGAGGCCTAGCCAGCAGGCTGGATTTCCGTCCAGGAGCCCAGAACCAAGGTCCTATCAAGGTAAGCCTTTGCTGAACAGGCGCCTTGCAACTAGGAAAGGGTAGATCTCTTCCCCAGACCTCTGTAAGTGTGTATATTCTCTGTTTCTTGTATTTCTGTGTGTTTCCGAGGTCTTATCCGAATAAACCGCAATTTATTTTACTGCCTGTTTTGCCTTGTGACTGATCCCTTAAATATAAAAGTGTACTGCACCGACACACTTTATTTGAGCAAATACCCAGTATGTACCTGGCAGATACCTGGAATGCGCCGCTCCTCACCTCTGACAAGCCCCGTTGCGTTTGCCTTCCCAGCCTGGGTTCATGCCTGGCTGACGGGCGGCTGATCTGTTAAATGATAATTATTAGGATTTAATAGGCTGCAATGCTTCGCGTGTCTACCAGATGGCATAAATTCATGAATTGTAATGCAGTATATATATATATATATACTGTGCAGTATTGCAGCCAGCGGGAATAAAATGCTTCAATCCCTGCCTGGAAAATAACCCAATGCACTCGGGCAGAAAACAGTCACAAACCTCAATACACCCGGGTATACCCGAATTCGTGGGACTAGCCGAGCTCGAATAAAGTGTGTCGCCAGTGTATTGGGACTGCCCTCCCGTGACAGGCTTATTTACTGGTGGTAGCGGTGGGATCATAGGGCTTTGCACTATAACTTCCTGCGGGGAATTATAGGACAAAGTGAGCTTGTGGATTGCAAGCTCTCAAAACAAGTAGTTTCGGAAAACACGCTATACAAAGCAGGGAATCACACTGTTCAGTGTCACGTGGGTTATTAGTGCCTGAAAGGAGAAGATGTGGTCCCCAACAGGAAGGTATGTGTCCTGGGATCGTGCATCTGTGATTGGCCGGTGGGAGAAGAATGGGTTGCCTACCTATGACAGACCCATGGTAGTTCTATGCCAGGACTTGGAGTGGCATGAAGCCCGCGGGGCTGACTGCACTCCTGGGGTAGTAGCTGCGGCCTCCGGGAGAGTCAGCTGAAGGCCAAGGTGGCAGAGGGAGTGATCAGCCATGCTGATGCTGGGGATCTTACCTCCCTGAGAGCCACCGTACTGGCTGAGGATGGTGCCACCCCGGCACCATGCCTCGTGGTCCCCGGAAGGGCGACCGGTGCTGCAGAGGGTGGAGGGCTGCGTGACACAGCCCGAGCAGCAGGTCCAGAACCCCGCAGGTGTGCCGGTGGAGCTAGTGCCATTGGTAGTTGCACCCCTTCTAGTCTCAGAGCAGGGGAGGGAGCAGCTTAGCGCCAAGGGAGTTGCTGGAGAGGGCAGCTGCACTGAGTCCAGTGATGCTACCCGCAGGAAAGCCTCTGTGCAGGCTGAGGGTACCACTCTGGTGCCCTGCCTTGGGTGCGCCTGTGAGCCGGGTAGTCCCAGGAGCTGACACTCTAGTCCCAGTGTGTCAGTTGAATGCCAATGTGGCTGAGGGAGAGATCAGCCAAGCTGATGCTGGGGATCGTGCCTCCCTGCAAGCCACAATGATGGAAGAGGATGGTGCCACGCGGGTGCCATGCCTCATGGCCACCAAAATGGCGACCAGCTGTGTGCCAGCATGGCCACAGGAAAAGGAGCGAGTCCCAACCCCCGCCAGAGTGCCAGTGACTCAGGCACTCCCCAGAGCCAACACTCTATTCCCAGAGTGTCTAGTGAACACCGATGTGGCTGAGGGAAAGATCAGCCAAGCTGATGCTTGCCACCATGATGGCGGAGGATGGTGCCACGCGGGTGCCATGCCGCATAGCCTCCAAAATGGCGACCAGCTGTGTGCCAGCATGGCCACAGGCAGAGAAGCGGGTAGTGACCCCCGCTGCAATTCCTGGTGCCTCCCGATCCAGTAACCCTAGTCTGGGGCAACGTTCCCGAGCTACAGAGGAGACGACCGGTGAGCTGCTGTCCCCTGAATTCAAGCAGCCAGCAGCCGTGCAGCAGCTACAGGAAAAGACACAGTCAGCGATCCCTGCAGCCCCTGCCATGACACAGCTATGGAGCTTCCAGAGCAGCAGCGGTCTACAGCCATCAGGCAGGAGGACCAACCGGTTCACAAAGATTTGTTTTTGCATCCAGGGGTCCCAGGCAATTGGCAGGCGATCGGCCTGGGAGTCCCCTGCAACAAGGTACTTCCTGGGCAGCCTTATAGGGTCTGATAGGGTCTGGCCCAGGCACCGGTTCCCAGGGACAGGGAGACCGGTGATGGTACATACAGAGGATGCTCTTGTGACCGCAGTCACAGAGAGCCACAGTTGGGCAGTTGCCAAGGCAGAGGTGCAGTCGGCACCGATGCCCCCCAAATTTGTTTGTGCTCCCCAGCTGTTGGAGCCCAACCCCCAGATGATCGCTCCCCAACATTTGGAGCCCACATGCATGGAAGACCTCGAAGGGACCAGGCAGGTAAGTCAGACCATGCCCGACCAGTGTCCCCATGTGTATAATGTTACCCACTGTGACCTTTTTTCTGAATTTGTGACAGACAGGGAACTACCGGAGCTCAGTGAGTGGTACCAAGAGATGGTGCAGGCAGATGCTGATTTGCCTGCGGACCATAGTAGGCGTTTAGCCTGGGTACCAGCCCCTGGGTCTCCTGCTAGTTCAGAGACAGCAAGGGGCCAGTTAGTGGTTCCTTGGAGGTTTAGGGCAGGCTCTGTAGAGCAAGGGGAGACAGCTCCCCAGCTCGCAGCTCCCCTCTGGGAGTGGTAGCGAGAGGCATTAGGGAGACCGAGGGTCCCTGCTAAGGGTGAACCAAGCAGGACCCAATGTACTGATCTCCCAGTAAACACCGGGGGTCAGCAGCCCCACCATCAGACTGAGTACAGTGTCTTGATGGAGAGGGAACGGATAGGGAGGGAGGTCAGGGACATACAAGGGTACTATAGGGACTTAGTTACCCACTACAGTGTTCTAACTGACCCCCGGACTAAGGTGACTGACCAGAGGGCATTGGTGCTGGCCGCCTGGGCCCCAGAATGTGGACCAGCATTTCAATGTCTGCAGCGGATCCTTGCCCTGTTGAACTTGGACTATGGAGGAGGCAAGGGGTCCCACCATGCTGGAGGACTTAACCAGCCAGATGGACTCCGTTTCTTCATGGCAACCTCAATTTTTTCAGGCTCAGCAAGCCACCTGATGATGGTGACTGTCCTGACGCCTTCATAATTGAGGGGGAAGGTGTGGCAGTAGGCGTAGCCGGCCTTCATTAATAAAGGGGGAGCCCGGCTGGCTGCCCCTGAAACCATACGGTATGGGCTGAGAGTGTCAGCTCTTGGGTCTAATATTGTACCTTACTGTGTTGCCTGTAATTTTTGTTCTCCTTTTATACTGTCCCCCCATAGGGTTATAAACTAGGAACTGTGTATGTGGGGTTAACTGAGTAAGCCCAGTGGGCTAGTTAATGCGTTATCTGTGTAGTCCCTTTGCCTCATGGCCCTTAAATATAAAGGTGTATTGGGCCTGCCCTCCCGTGACAAGGATAAATCATGTATTTATGGGGGGGCACAGGGGGTGGGTAATGTATTTAATAAATAGAATGATGCTTATTGTGGGGCTGTGTATTGTTTTTATTGTGGGTACTGGGGGTGGGGGGGTGGGGGTATTTTCCCCAATGGTATGTGGGTAGGCCTCCCTTGTGGGTAGTGGGTGAGGGTGGTTAGGCCTCACGGGGTGGGGGGGTTAGTGTGGGAGGGTATGTAGGCGTCCCGAGTGGTGGGTGAGGGTGGTTAACCCCTTAATGACTGTAGTGGTTAATAACCGCTATGGGGATTAAGGGGTTAGGGGACATTACATTGGATGTTTTCATTCTTGTGTCTGTTTTGCAGCAGCGGAGGGGGCATGGGAAGGATAAAGATGAGGATGGCCTTCATCGTGGCAGCCGGAAATGGGTGAGTGCTATATGTATTTAATGTATTTATTGTTGTTTATGTATTTTAAATACACAGTGGGTGTATGTTGTTTATTGCTATGTTTATTGAGGGCAAATATCCCCAATAAACATGCAATTCTGCCTTAACCCCTTCATTGCCTTAGTGGCTATACGCTATGGTAATGAAGCAGCATTTATGTATTTAATAATACATGCCTGGCTGACGGGCGGCTGATCTGTTAAATGATAATTATTAGGATTTAATAGGCTGCAATGCTTCGCGTGTCTACCAGATGGCATAAATTCATGAATTGTAATGCAGTATATATATATATATATACTGTGCAGTATTGCAGCCAGCGGGAATAAAATGCTTCAATCCCTGCCTGGAAAATAACCCAATGCACTCGGGCAGAAAACAGTCACAAACCTCAATACACCCGGGTATACCCGAATTCGTGGGACTAGCCGAGCTCGAATAAAGTGTGTCGCCAGTGTATTGGGACTGCCCTCCCGTGACAGGCTTATTTACTGGTGGTAGCGGTGGGATCATAGGGCTTTGCACTATAACTTCCTGCGGGGAATTATAGGACAAAGTGAGCTTGTGGATTGCAAGCTCTCAAAACAAGTAGTTTCGGAAAACACGCTATACAAAGCAGGGAATCACACTGTTCAGTGTCACGTGGGTTATTAGTGCCTGAAAGGAGAAGATGTGGTCCCCAACAGGAAGGTATGTGTCCTGGGATCGTGCATCTGTGATTGGCCGGTGGGAGAAGAATGGGTTGCCTACCTATGACAGACCCATGGTAGTTCTATGCCAGGACTTGGAGTGGCATGAAGCCCGCGGGGCTGACTGCACTCCTGGGGTAGTAGCTGCGGCCTCCGGGAGAGTCAGCTGAAGGCCAAGGTGGCAGAGGGAGTGATCAGCCATGCTGATGCTGGGGATCTTACCTCCCTGAGAGCCACCGTACTGGCTGAGGATGGTGCCACCCCGGCACCATGCCTCGTGGTCCCCGGAAGGGCGACCGGTGCTGCAGAGGGTGGAGGGCTGCGTGACACAGCCCGAGCAGCAGGTCCAGAACCCCGCAGGTGTGCCGGTGGAGCTAGTGCCATTGGTAGTTGCACCCCTTCTAGTCTCAGAGCAGGGGAGGGAGCAGCTTAGCGCCAAGGGAGTTGCTGGAGAGGGCAGCTGCACTGAGTCCAGTGATGCTACCCGCAGGAAAGCCTCTGTGCAGGCTGAGGGTACCACTCTGGTGCCCTGCCTTGGGTGCGCCTGTGAGCCGGGTAGTCCCAGGAGCTGACACTCTAGTCCCAGTGTGTCAGTTGAATGCCAATGTGGCTGAGGGAGAGATCAGCCAAGCTGATGCTGGGGATCGTGCCTCCCTGCAAGCCACAATGATGGAAGAGGATGGTGCCACGCGGGTGCCATGCCTCATGGCCACCAAAATGGCGACCAGCTGTGTGCCAGCATGGCCACAGGAAAAGGAGCGAGTCCCAACCCCCGCCAGAGTGCCAGTGACTCAGGCACTCCCCAGAGCCAACACTCTATTCCCAGAGTGTCTAGTGAACACCGATGTGGCTGAGGGAAAGATCAGCCAAGCTGATGCTTGCCACCATGATGGCGGAGGATGGTGCCACGCGGGTGCCATGCCGCATAGCCTCCAAAATGGCGACCAGCTGTGTGCCAGCATGGCCACAGGCAGAGAAGCGGGTAGTGACCCCCGCTGCAATTCCTGGTGCCTCCCGATCCAGTAACCCTAGTCTGGGGCAACGTTCCCGAGCTACAGAGGAGACGACCGGTGAGCTGCTGTCCCCTGAATTCAAGCAGCCAGCAGCCGTGCAGCAGCTACAGGAAAAGACACAGTCAGCGATCCCTGCAGCCCCTGCCATGACACAGCTATGGAGCTTCCAGAGCAGCAGCGGTCTACAGCCATCAGGCAGGAGGACCAACCGGTTCACAAAGATTTGTTTTTGCATCCAGGGGTCCCAGGCAATCGGCAGGCGATCGGCCTGGGAGTCCCCTGCAACAAGGTACTTCCTGGGCAGCCTTATAGGGTCTGATAGGGTCTGGCCCAGGCACCGGTTCCCAGGGACAGGGAGACCGGTGATGGTACATACAGAGGATGCTCTTGTGACCGCAGTCACAGAGAGCCACAGTTGGGCAGTTGCCAAGGCAGAGGTGCAGTCGGCACCGATGCCCCCCAAATTTGTTTGTGCTCCCCAGCTGTTGGAGCCCAACCCCCAGATGATCGCTCCCCAACATTTGGAGCCCACATGCATGGAAGACCTCGAAGGGACCAGGCAGGTAAGTCAGACCATGCCCGACCAGTGTCCCCATGTGTATAATGTTACCCACTGTGACCTTTTTTCTGAATTTGTGACAGACAGGGAACTACCGGAGCTCAGTGAGTGGTACCAAGAGATGGTGCAGGCAGATGCTGATTTGCCTGCGGACCATAGTAGGCGTTTAGCCTGGGTACCAGCCCCTGGGTCTCCTGCTAGTTCAGAGACAGCAAGGGGCCAGTTAGTGGTTCCTTGGAGGTTTAGGGCAGGCTCTGTAGAGCAAGGGGAGACAGCTCCCCAGCTCGCAGCTCCCCTCTGGGAGTGGTAGCGAGAGGCATTAGGGAGACCGAGGGTCCCTGCTAAGGGTGAACCAAGCAGGACCCAATGTACTGATCTCCCAGTAAACACCGGGGGTCAGCAGCCCCACCATCAGACTGAGTACAGTGTCTTGATGGAGAGGGAACGGATAGGGAGGGAGGTCAGGGACATACAAGGGTACTATAGGGACTTAGTTACCCACTACAGTGTTCTAACTGACCCCCGGACTAAGGTGACTGACCAGAGGGCATTGGTGCTGGCCGCCTGGGCCCCAGAATGTGGACCAGCATTTCAATGTCTGCAGCGGATCCTTGCCCTGTTGAACTTGGACTATGGAGGAGGCAAGGGGTCCCACCATGCTGGAGGACTTAACCAGCCAGATGGACTCCGTTTCTTCATGGCAACCTCAATTTTTTCAGGCTCAGCAAGCCACCTGATGATGGTGACTGTCCTGACGCCTTCATAATTGAGGGGGAAGGTGTGGCAGTAGGCGTAGCCGGCCTTCATTAATAAAGGGGGAGCCCGGCTGGCTGCCCCTGAAACCATACGGTATGGGCTGAGAGTGTCAGCTCTTGGGTCTAATATTGTACCTTACTGTGTTGCCTGTAATTTTTGTTCTCCTTTTATACTGTCCCCCCATAGGGTTATAAACTAGGAACTGTGTATGTGGGGTTAACTGAGTAAGCCCAGTGGGCTAGTTAATGCGTTATCTGTGTAGTCCCTTTGCCTCATGGCCCTTAAATATAAAGGTGTATTGGGCCTGCCCTCCCGTGACAAGGATAAATCATGTATTTATGGGGGGGCACAGGGGGTGGGTAATGTATTTAATAAATAGAATGATGCTTATTGTGGGGCTGTGTATTGTTTTTATTGTGGGTACTGGGGGTGGGGGGGTGGGGGTATTTTCCCCAATGGTATGTGGGTAGGCCTCCCTTGTGGGTAGTGGGTGAGGGTGGTTAGGCCTCACGGGGTGGGGGGGTTAGTGTGGGAGGGTATGTAGGCGTCCCGAGTGGTGGGTGAGGGTGGTTAACCCCTTAATGACTGTAGTGGTTAATAACCGCTATGGGGATTAAGGGGTTAGGGGACATTACATTGGATGTTTTCATTCTTGTGTCTGTTTTGCAGCAGCGGAGGGGGCATGGGAAGGATAAAGATGAGGATGGCCTTCATCGTGGCAGCCGGAAATGGGTGAGTGCTATATGTATTTAATGTATTTATTGTTGTTTATGTATTTTAAATACACAGTGGGTGTATGTTGTTTATTGCTATGTTTATTGAGGGCAAATATCCCCAATAAACATGCAATTCTGCCTTAACCCCTTCATTGCCTTAGTGGCTATACGCTATGGTAATGAAGCAGCATTTATGTATTTAATAATATTGTGTGGAAGCAGGGGTCCCCTGAGCTGAACCGCATTGATTTGTGGCTCAGAGACCCCCTGCTTCTCGAGTTTGGGGCATCGCTTACAGTGTCGCCGCCATATTTATAGCGGGCACGGCGCGAATGGGGTGCTATAAAGATGGCGGCGACACTGCCACCCGATGACACATACCGGAGCCTGTAACTCGGGAAGCAGGGGGTCCCTGGTCCACAAAGCAAAGCGGTTCAGCTCAGGGGATCCCCTGCTCACAGTACACTATTATTAAAAATACATTCATGCTGCTTCGTTACCGTAGCACATAGCCGCAAAGGTAAGGAATGATTGTTTATTTATATATGTGTTTTACTCATAGTGTAGATGTGCAGAGGGTCTCTGGAGCTGAACCGCTTTGGTTTTAGGTCCGGGGACCCCCTGCTTCCCGAGATACAGGCCCCTTTAGGGGGTACCATTATCCTTCTGCTTTGTTTACATTCCGCGGTCACGTGATCGGGACCTTTAAATGCAGAGGGATACCGGCACCTCATAAAGGGGCCTGTATCTCGGGAAGCAGGGGGTCCCTGGACCTGAAACCAATGCAGTTCAGCTCCCGAGACCCCCTGCACATGTACACTATGAATAAAAGTTGTTTATAAATTCTTTATATATATGTTTGTGCTAAGAGAGCGGTTGGTCTCTCTCTGCTGCAAACACCTATCGGCAGAAAAGGCCTATCGGCAGGTTATCGGGAGCCAGGCTGTTTCAGCACAGGCTCATCGACAGTTTTGCATTCGCAGTGATTCGGCAGGGATCGGCATGGATTCGGTCCTTACTGAATACTGCGAGGGCAAATCGCCAAAATAAGGCCTATCGGCAACACTTGCCGAAAGCAGTTTTTCAGCGCTTACTGCATAGAGACCATAGTGCCAATTAATAAATGAGCTTCATTTCTAATTGTAAGAGCAGTTTCCCTCTGTCACCACCACGAGTGGAAGTATGTGCTTGCAGGATAGGCATACATCGCAAGGTTGCAAGACTATGCTTAAAGTTCTTAAAATGCCTCGCAACCGGTTGTAGTTTGTGGTCTTCCAATCCTGTGTTATCAGCCAGAGCCTTCCTAATGGCTGATCTATGGAGGCAGATGCGTTCTTTTAACATTTGCATCATTTTCCCAACATAATATAGTCCACACGGGCAATGGATGAAGTAGACAGCAAATCTACTTTCACAGTTCATATAATCCCTGATTCGATGTGGGTGTGTATACTGCTTGCCAAGTATAAGGTATTGGCAGTTGGTACACCCATGACATTTGAATACTCCTGCTTACCTACTCAGCCAATTGGTGGGTTTACCGTATTTCTCCACCGGATCTGCTCGGGTTAATGAGTCGCCAATATTGCGCCCTCTTCTATAACAAAATAGTGGAGGACGCTCAAAGTTCTTGCCTATGATGGCATCATTGCCAGTATATTCCAATGTTGCTGTATCGATCTCTTAATCATCCCTGATGCAGTACTGTACGTACTGGTGACATGAAACCTGTCCTGCTTCTGTGTATTGGAGGAGGGCAACAGTAGCTGGTGTCTAGGAACATCCTTGGCCTTGACAAGTGATGCATCAAGATCCTTTCGATCATATCCCCTCTCCATGAAGCATTTATGCATTTTCGAAAGTGCTTGGTCCCGTTCCATACTGTCACTAGAAATCCGGCACACTCTCAAGAACTGTGAAGAAGGTAACCCTTTATTGAGAGGTGTTGGATGATGTCTGGTGGCCAGAAGGAGAGAATTTTTGTCAGTATCCTTCTGATGTATTCTCATCAGGAGTATTCCTTCGGTTATAAAAAAATTCCGTGTCCAGAAAAACAACCTTACTTGAACTATAGGTTAATGTAAACCGAATAGTAGATGCAATTTGGTTTAAGTAGTCCACGAATGTCAGCAGTTCTTCCTCAGTACCACCCCACAACAGGAAGACGTGATCAATGTAGCGCATGTACTGCACCGACACACTTTATTCGAGCAAATACCCAGTATGTACCTGGCAGATACCTGGAATGCGCCGCTCCTCACCTCTGACAAGCCCCGTTGCGTTTGCCTTCCCAGCCTGGGTTCATGCCTGGCTGACGGGCGGCTGATCTGTTAAATGATAATGATTAGGATTTAATAGGCTGCAATGCTTCGCGTGTCTACCAGATGGCATAAATTCATGAATTGTAATGCAGTATATATATATATACTGTGCAGTATTGCAGCCAGCGGGAATAAAATGCTTCAATCCCTGCATGGAAAATACCTCAATGCACTCGGGCAGAAAACAGTCACAAACCTCAATACACCCGGGTATACCCGAATTCGTGGGACTAGCCGAGCTCGAATAAAGTGTGTCGCTAGTGTATTCTACAATATGTTGTGACAGAGGTGCATCATTGAGGATATGTGTCTGTTCATATTGGTGCATGAACAGGTTGGCGTATGATGGGGCCATATTAGACCCCATAGCTGTACCCATCAACTGGAGGTAAAACTTATCCTCAAATTTAAAGTAATTCTTATACAATAAAATATTCATCAAAAGTAATAGAAACTCCGTCGGTGGTCCAGATCGGTCATGTTGTCTCTGTAATTGTACCGCCACAGCCTCCAAGCCTTCCGTATGTTCTATATTTGTATAAAGGCTTGTGACATCCATTGTTACCAACAACATTGATCCTTGTAGCACTGGTACTTTGCCCAGTCTGTTAATGAAGTCTGTGGTGTCCCGTATATAACTGGGCATTTTCATTACAAGAGGTTGCAGAAAAAAATCAAGGAATTGTGATATGGGGTGACAAATCGACCCCCTTGCCGATATAATTGGTCTTCCTGGAGGTTGGGTCAGCGACTTATGATTCTTCGGTAAGATGTACAAAACCGGGATAATTGGGTAAGGTTGTATCAAAAATTTCCCAATCTCATCTGTAATCCACAAATTGGTAACACCCATTTGAATCACTGCATCAACCTCTCGTTTGTAGGCGGCTGTTGGATCTCCATTCAATGATTTATAATGATGGGTGATATTCAATTGTCGCAAGACCTCTGTACGGTATTGGCTATAATTCATGATTACAGTACCGCCTCCCTTGTCAGCTGCATGTATAATTATGTCCTTTTTATCACGGAGGGCCTTAAGTGCCCGTTGTTCATCCCCCGTGAAATTAGTAAAACTCTTCTAGTAATTCCTCACTCGCTTCTTGGTGTCCGTTTCCACCAGGCTGATAAACGCTGAAATGTTGAAGTTATGTACCTGTGGATCAAAGGTACTTGCTTGACGAAATTGGTGCATAGTTGGTTCCTGGTAACCCACATCCTGCGTTGTGTTGGTTCTGTTCCCAAAGAATTCTTTCAAACGTAATCTTCTATTCAATTTGTATAAGTCAACCTCCCAGTCAAAGGGGTTAAGGGTATGTGTAGGAATAAAAGACAAACCTTTGCTCAAGACGCTCCTCTCTGCTTCAGACAAAAGATGCGTGGAGATATTGAAGATCATCGCCTCTGTGGTCGCCCCCTCTGTGCTCCCCTTGTCTTTGAATCCCTTGGTAGAAAACTTCTTCCCCCCACCGCCTCGCCGAATCGGTCGCCACCGACGTGGTCTGGTAATGGTGGCTTTGGGTGAGGTAGCGTGCCCTGTCCTAAAAAAGGCACCGCCGGCGTTGCTTCTGGACCATCCGAGTGGTCCGTGTCACTGGTATTGCATGTACCCCCAGTGTGAGCTGCCCGTCTGGACTTGGAGTAATTCCTCCTCGTGCCCGCCTTTCCTTGAGATGTCTCACCAATGCCCAGCAGCCAGCTATAGATGCAGCGTTCCTTGTAGTCTGAAGCTACTTGCTTCAGCTTGTCCCTCTTATACTTGATCAAACCTTCCCTGTAGGCATCAACGGTCACTTGTAGTTTGTCCACCCAATTGGTGTCCTCATCAGAAGTTAAGGTCTGCTCATGCTTAGTTTCAATGACTGTAATCTCACTCTTAATCTTCGTGAGCTCCTTGGTAGCTCGCTCAATGACTAGAATCATCAAATCAAATGAGCACTTATTAAGAATACAGACCCACCGTTTACAAAAGTCAGGGTCATTACGACCAATTGTAGGCGGATTTTTTATTCTAAAGCCCCTGGGTAATTGTTTCTCACGGGGATAATATGACAAAGCCGCTCCATGTAGGTAATAGTCCACCTCTTTCTTTTTTAATTTCAAGAGGTCATTATAAACATCAAGGGCCTTTTCTGGTCCAAAGATATCCTCCACAAGATCCGTATATCTAATATTAGAGATCTCGGTTTCACTGTAACTCAAAGTATCTGTTATAGATGTAAATATACCGGCAACATCTGGAAAAACTGCCAATACCTTATACTTGGCAAGCAGTATACACACCCACATAGCGGTAAAACGCGTCAAATCAGGGATTATATGAACTGTGAAAGTTGATTTGTTGTCTACTTCATCCGATGCCTGTGTGGACTATATTATGTCGGGAAAACGACGCGAATGTTAAAAGAACGCATCTGCCTCCACAGATCAGCCATTAGGAAGGCTCTGGCTGATAACACAGGATTGGAAGACCACAAATTACAACCGGTTGCGAGGAATTTTAAGAACTTAAGCATAGTCTCGCAACCTTGCGATGTATGCCTATCCTGCAAGCGCATACTTCCACTCGTGGTGGTGACAGAGGGAAACTGCTCTTACAATTAGAAATGAAGCTCATTTATGAATTGGACACTATGGCACCAAGAGAGTTAAATGAGGACTTCAAATTGGGGTGCTTTTTATAACAGTAGCAGTATTATAACTGAGAGATATTTACAGGAGTACATATTGGGGATCCCATTGTTATTTCCTCTTATGTGAGACTTATATTCTTTGCTCCCTCACTCTTATGAGCCATATTCTGCCTTCCCCTGTGTTTGTTTCCCTTCTTTTCTCCTTATTTTTCTTTTTCTTTTTCTTCTTCTCTTTTTCTGTTATTCTCTTTTTCTGTTTTTCTTTTCTCCCTTTTTTTGTCTCTCCCCTCAGTTTTTTGTCTCCCGCTTTGCCCCCTTTGTATGTTTGCTTGTGTTGTTCCTTTTCATTTTGTACTGATTTATATTTTGTCCTTTCCCTCTAGCTTAACAATAGTCATTGTGATTCTTGGTAGTTTAATATAGTGATGCTAGAATTAGGATTGGGCTAGTAGTAGTTTTTTACTGCATACCGTGCATTTGGAACATGCTTTTTAACCTTCTATGTGTTTATAACATTGCACTTTTATGTATATTTCAGGGTATGTAACGAGTTGAGAGGTGACGTCATCTTATCCGCACAGTTCCGCTCTCCTGCTCCCTGCTGCAGATGGCTTCTGCTTGCACTCCCATGGTTAAAGACGCTTCGGTATATGTCGCCATGGTAACGGGGGACACTGTAGAAGGCTGGTGTGCTGATTGGCTCCACCCGTGGTCGTGCATGCGCGGTGTGTAAGGCAACTGACAGCGTGATGTAAACAGAGGGGCAGTGAGTCCGGGCTGATGCGCGGTGATGAGGGGGCTCCCATGCGTCTACAACACTCCTGATTTTAATTATAAACAGCTGATTTTGATTGCACACAGGTTGGTGATGGGTATATATGTTTTCGTACACACAAATAGACAGACAGAGCCCCCGGTGGTAGCACTCTATTCCAAATTGATATGGTGATTTATTAAAATAACTTTATTAATGACAATAACGTTAAAATATTGGGGTCTAAAATAAGGATTAAATATTCCAAGTGTGTGCGTCTCTATTGGATAGATGTGTCCAGAAGAGTGTACATAATTGGGTTAATGTCCAGTGTTTGGGTAGATCACTGGCCCTAGTGTTCCTCGTGTAGAGTGAATTGACTAGAGTACTGTTTGATTGTCAGCAGTTTGGGCCACACATGCAGTGCCCCAGTATATTATACTAGTTGGTGCTCTTAGGTATGGGACCTATGCTGTGCTATTGTGTGATGGCATAAAGCATATTAAAGTTGTTGTATTAAACAAAACTTGGTCAAAGTGCACCTGTTATATGTTTCCGTCACCTCCCTATACAATAGATGGTATGTTGAATAGGGTGTATGGTGCTTGGTACATAAACATCTATGGCTGTTGATGTCTGAAGTAGCTGTATACTAGTATTGATCAAACTTATACTGGTGTGTAGTATGGCACTGCTATAACTATGTTCTAGATAGATACCAAGTTAATAGCTGAGTAGTGTACCTTTTGGGGTTGTATATCGGTCAAATGACAGACCTGTCCCCATTTGGCACAGTGCTTTGCATGTGTGGTTGTATTCTGGCACTCTAGAGGTTAAATGCTGGTTTGGTATGCCTATTGCTAAATCGTATTATACCCTATGAGCTGCTTGCTGTATCAGGGAATAGCATTGTGGCATCCTAACATAATAGATTATACAGTGTTGTGCCAGATGTAATGGTTGCCTTTATTTGAATGTGACTAGTGAGTCCATTGGGACCCTAATAGTCCTTTAATGTGCACTGGAGGCGCCACGCTGACTCTTAGTATCTTTGAGTCAGTGTATATGAACTCGAGCACCTCCGCGTGCACGTGGTCACGTGCTTGCCGACGCGCGCGTTTCGCGAATGCTTTCTCAAGGCTGGATAGTCAGTGGGATTCCTATGTCAGAGCAAGGTATTTATAGCTCTTGGATTAACCTAAAGTAACCCCATTGGCTGTTCGCGCATGCTCTCTATGAGGCTGGTATGTGTCTGAGATTGAATTCAGCTCCGTGTCTCACTGAATATGTGGCACTTAGAAAATATTGAGGCATGCTGGTTTATTGCTTCCTGCTTGTGATGTTTAACAGAATGTCAGTTAATATGTTTATAGTTGCTTGCACTGTTGTGACACCATGTTTTTTGTGTATCAATAAATAAATTCAATATTATTTATGTTTGCCTGGTTTGTGAATATGTTTTTCTTGGGCAGTGTTCTCCAGCACGCCCCTGAGGAAGGTCCTATACAGGACCGAAACGTTGGACTTATTTGTGCCTGCTTTATGTTTCAAATTAAAAAATTTGCATTATACCTTGAGTGCTGTTCTTGTCTCCTGGTGGGACATCTGGTTCACTATTGTTTTCTGTTGAACAAGCATCTGCCTTACAGACGCCTTGGAAGTGCCTGCTGCTCTTTCTATTATTATCTTTATGAGCGGAGCACTCGGTCATTCATCACACTGCTTGTTGGCTACAGCATTGTTTTTTGGTGCAGATACTTGCACTTGATACATATACAGAATCTTTTTTCTCAGAGACATTGTGCCATGGAAAATTTTCCAGATGTTGCCTGTATATTTACATCTATATCAGATACTTTGAGTTACAGTGAAACAGAGATCTCTAATATTAGATATACGGATCTTGTGGAGGATATCTTTGGACCAGAAAAGGCCCTTGATGTTTATAATGACCTCTTGAAATTAAAAAAGAAAGAGGTGGACTATTACCTACATGGAGCGGCTTTGTCATATTATCCCCGTGAGAAACAATTACCCAGGAGCTTTAGAATAAAAAAATCTGCCTACAATTGGTCGTAATGACCCTGACTTTTGTAAACGGTGGATCTGTATTCTTAATAAGTGCTCATTTGATTTGATGATTCTAGTCATTGAGCGAGCTACCAAGGAGCTCACGAAGATTGAGTAAGATTACAGTCATTGAAACTAAGCATGAGCAGACCTTAGCTTCTGATGAGGACACTGATTGATCTGTGTGGTTGATTGAAGTGCTGGCTGGTTAAAGTGTGTGCAGTTAGAACCAGAAGGAAAGGGAAGTACTGGGTATACTAGCAGGGGTTGCTGTTTTTGGGGAGTGTGCAGTGGGTTAATCTATTTTTAAAGTGTGCTGTAATTTGAAGCCTGTAACTTTTTTTTCCCTTTCTCCTGCCTGAGGCAGAGTGTGTGTGGTTGGTTAATTGGCTGGCCTAACACACCTGCAGTGGGTGGGGTTAGTTAATTGATAACCTAACACACCTGGTGGGTGTCCCTATTTAAACAGAGGCTTCTAACGAATCCTGAGCTTGCGTGTACTGATTGATCTGTGTGGTTGATTGAAGTGCTGGCTGGTTAAAGTGTGTGCAGTTATAACCAGAAGCAGTTTGAACAAGGAAGCAGTTTATTGAAGTACAGTTTACTGTTAGTACTTCTAAACGTCATAGTTGCTAGAATGAGCAGGATTGAAAATGCCACTCAATGCACATCTTGCCACATGTATGTGCACTTGGAGCAGCTGTTCCAAGGAGCATACCGCTGTGAGAAGTGTGAGCAGGTGGTCTCTTTAGAATCAGAGATTGCTGATCTGAAGAGGCAACTTGCAATATTGAGGGCCATTGGCAATCTTGAAAGGGAATTAGAGCTCACTGATCAGGCCCTTGCTTCGACTAGTGGTGCAAATGGTGGCGCTTTTAGTGAGGAGCAGGTAGGTAGCTTAGTTGCTGTTAGTGAGGAGCAGGTAGGTAGCTGGGTGACAGAAGGGGAAGCAGGGGCAATTGGGAGAGGCAGGTCGTTTCTGAGCTGACACATCCCAATAGATTTGCCATGTTGAGTGTAGATATTGGGAATGTTGGGGCAGAAATGGCAAAGCTGGGGAGACTTATTCCTCTAGCAACCAGGGGAATAGTTCCTCCAGCACAGTGGGGACTCAGGATGCTCAGATGCAAAGAAAGATTGTGGTGGTAGGGGACTCCATTATTAGGAAGGTAGATAGGGCAATCTGTTGCCGGGACCGCATGAACCGAACAGTTTGTTGTCTCCCGGGTGCTCGGGTTCGGCACATTGCGGATCGGGTAGACAGATTGTTGGGGGGGGGCTGGGATTGACCCGGCGGTTTTTGAACATGTTGGCACCAATGACAAAGTTAGAGAAAGATGGAGGGTCCTAAAAAATTATTACAGGGATCTAGGCCAAAAGCTTAAGGCAAGGACCTCCAAGGTAGTATTTTCTGAAATACTACCAGTGCCATGTGCTACCGCAGGGAGACAGTCAGAGATCAGGGAGGTTAATGCATGGCTAAGAAAGTGGTGTAGGAAGGAGGGGTTTGGGTTTTTAGAGAACTGGGACTCCTTTTCTGAGAGGTGCCATCTATATTCTAGGGATGGATTGCACCTCAATGAAGAGGGATCTTCTGTGCTAGGGGGGAGAATGCTAAAAAGGTTGGAGGAGATTTTAAACTAGGATGGAGGGGGGAGGGGAATGAAACAGATAATGAACTAAATGGAATAGATGAGGATACAAGGTGGTATGGAGGTAGAATGGGGGCAAGTGCAAGTTTGACAAGCAGTGAGATACCCATAGTAAATAGAGATAATACTAGAAAACTTCTAAAGACTAAACCAAGTGGGAGCAGAAAGGAAGTAGCAGATAAGATAATAGTACAGGCTGAAAAAAAACTTAAATGCATGCTTGCTAATGCAAGAAGCCTGACAGATAAAATGGGGGAGCTTGAATTAATAGCTACAAGGGAGCAGTATGATATCATAGGCATTACTGAAACATGGTAGGATGAAACTAATGACTGGACAGTTAATTTAAAGGGGTATTCTCTTTTTCGGAAGGATCGAACAAATAGAAGGGGAGGTGGAGTATGTCTATATGTTAAACCAGATCTAAAACCTATTATAAGGGCTGATGTCTATGAAGGGAATGATGAAAATGTAGAGACCTTGTGGATAGAAATTAGCAGTGGAGGTAAAAGTATAAAGAAAATGTTTGTGGGAATATGCTATAAACCACCAAATATCTGTGAGATTGAGGAAGCTAAAATACGTTTGCAAATGGAGAAGGCATCAAAACTGGGTCATGTTTGCATAATGGGGGATTTTAATTATCCAGACATATACTGGGGCAATGAGACTAGCATTACAACAAAAGAAACAGGTTTCTGGGGGTGCTTAAAGATAATTATATGACCCAAATTATTGAGGAACCAACCAGGAGAGGGGCAGTTCTGGATTTGGTCATATCAAACAATGTAGAAGTAATAACAAATATTCAAGTCCTGGAACATTTGAGTAAAAGTGATCATAACATGGTCTCATTTGAAATAAATTATCAAAAAACAGATTACTTGGGTTCAACAAAGACTTTAAACTTTAGAAAGGCAGATTTTAATAAACTGAGGTCTAATCTAGTAGTAATACAATGGGATGATGTTTTTGCAGGGAAAAATGTAGAAGATAAATGGGCAGTCTTTAAAACATTGTTAGAAAAGCACACTTATCAGTGTATACCCTTGGGTAATAAGTATAAAAGAAATAAGTCAAAACCTGTGGCTAAATAAACAGGTAGGGGAGGAAATGGACAAGAAGAGGAAGGCGTTTAGGTTCTTTAAGTCAGAAGGGACAGAGACATCGTATCAGAATTATAAGGAATGTAACAAAAATTGCAAAAGGGCAATTAAATTAGCAAAAATGGATAATGAAAAAAGGATTGCAATAGAAAGTAAGGTCAACCCTAAAAAGTTATTTAAGTACCTTAATAACAAAAAAATGAGAAAAGAAAATATAGGACCCTTTCAGTGTGAGATGGGTAGGCAGATTATTGGAGATAAGGAAAAAGCAGAGGTATTAAACAAATTCTTTGCCTCTGTGTTTACCAGGGAAGAATCAAGTTCAATAGTAGCGCCACAGGAGGAAGCCACAACCTCCATATTAATGACCAATTGGTTAACTGAGGAAGAAGTTCATAAGCGACTTGAAAAAAATAAAAAAAATAAGTCACCTGGCCCCGATGGCATACATCCACGAGTTCTCAAGGAGTTAAGCTCAATAATAGCAAAACCATTATATTTAATATTCAAGGACTCCATTTCCACAGGCTCAGAACCACAAGATTGGCGTAAAGCAGATGTGGTGCCTATATTTAAAAAGAGAGCTAGATCACACCCGGGGAATTACAGACCTGTAAGCCTGACTTCAATAGTAGGGAAACTACTTGAAGGTTTAATACGGGAATACCTAATGGAAAACAAAATTATTAGTAATAGTCAGCATGGATTTATGAAGGATAGATCTTGCCAAACTAACCTTATTTGTTTCTTTGAGGAGGTAAGTAGGAATTTAGACCAGGGTAATGCAGTTGATGTGGTCTACTTAGATTTTGCAAAGGCTTTTGATACGGTTTCACACAAGAGGTTGGTGTACAAAATAAAGAAAATTGGACTCAGTAATAATATATGCACCTGGATTGAAAACTGGTTAAAGGACAGACAACAGAGGGTTGTCATAAATGGAACTTTTTCAGGTTGGGCTAAAGTCGTGAGTGGAGAACCTCAAGGATCGGTACTGGGACCGCTGCTTTTTAACTTGTTTATTAATGACCTTGAGGTTGGGATCGAGAGCAAAGTCTCCATCTTTGCTGATGATACTAAATTGTGTAAGGTAATAGAATCAGAGCAGGATGTAATTTCTCTTCAGAAGGACTTGGAGAGACTGGAAACGTGGGCTGGTAAATGACAGATGAGGTTTAATACAGATAAATGTAAGGTTATGCATTTGGGATGCAAGAATAAAAAGGTGACTTACAAATTAAATGGAGATATATTGATGGAATCCTTGATGGAGAAGGATTTAGGAGTGCTTGTAGACAGCAGGCTTAGCAATAGTGCCCAATATCATGCAGTAGCTGCAAAGGCAAACAAGATCTTATCTTGTAAAGAAATTGGGGTGCTCAAACCCGCAGCAACTCCATCCGAAGGCATAAGTATTAATAACCCCTGGAGATACCAATGGGAGTGGGTAGGCAGAATAAAGACATGTAGGTATAATATTGACTTGTGCGGTCAAACCCAACTATAATAGTCTTAGCCAGTAAACCCTACTCACGTCATCTCCAGGTTTTTTCTGCCAGCGTGCAAGCCAGAGAGGATCCAGAATCCAGAGACATCCAGTAGAAAAAAACGAATGGCGCACAGCCAGGGAGCCAGGTGTGGAGTAAAAATTTTTTTCTTTATTGCAGCATGGTGAGAGACAAATTCACCCCCTTGGGGGACACAGATCTTATCTTGCATCAAACAGGCAATGGATGGAAGGGAAGTAAACGTAATTATGCCCCTTTACAAAGCATTAGTAAGATCACACCTTGAATATGGAGTACAATTTTGGGCACCAATCTTAAGAAAAGACATTATGGAACTAGAGAGAGTGCAGAGAAGAGCCACTAAATTAATAAAGGGGATGGACATTCTAACTTATGAGGAGAGGCTAGATAAATTAGATTTATTTACATTAGAAAAGAGACGTCTAAGAGGGGATATGATAACTATATACAAATATATTCAGGGACAATACAAGGAGCTTTCAAAAGAACTATTCATCCCACGGGCAGTACAAAGGACTCGAGGCCATCCCTTAAGGTTGGAGGAAAGGAAATTTCACCAGCAACAAAGGAAAGGGTTCTTTACAGTAAGGGCAGTTAAAATGTGGAATTCATTACCCATAGAGACTGTGATGGCAGATACAATAGATTGTTCAAAAAAAGGTTGGACATCTTTTTAGATGGGAAAGGTATACAGGGATATACCAAATAAGTATACATGGGAAGGATGTTGATCCAGGGAATAATCCGATTGCCAATTCTTGGAGTCAGGAAGGAATTCATTTTTCCCCTAAATGGGGTTTTTTGTTTGCCTTCCTCTGGATCAATAAGTATAGATATAGGATAAAGTATCTGTTGTCTAAATATAGCATAGGTTGAACTTGATGGACGGAAGTCTTTTTTCAACCTCATCTACTATGTAACTATGTAACTATGTAACCAATTGGGTGGACAAACTACAAGTGACCGTTGATGCCTACAGGGAAGGTTTGATCAAGTATAAGGCCCGGGCCATAGAGGTGTGGGGAGAGCGGAGGCGCGCTAACGTTGAGGCTCACCTGCTTCAGTCAGAGCGATTGCACGGACTTGCAGGTGAGCCAGCGTGCGCGAAGGGAGCCGGGGGGAGGTGGTTGGAGGCGGGGCAGTGACGTCGCTGGGCCAATCGCCCGCTACGCACTGACATCAACGCCGCGACGCACTGATGTTGACGTCGCTCTGCAGTGATTGGAGGTTTTCAGCCGACAGCGCGCTGAAAAACAGCTTGGCGCTCGGCTGAAAACTCCAAAGCCTGAGCACGCCTGTGAACGCTCGCGTGAGCCCCCTCTCAAGGCATCCTCATTGAGGATGCAGGGGCTCAGTGCGGAGCGTCTGCACGCCTGGTCCATCCATGGATGCAGCCTAAGAGGGACAAGCTGAAGCAAGTAGCTTCAGACTACAAGGAACGCCGCATCTATAACTGGCTGCTGGGCATTGGTGAGACATCTCAAGGAAAGGCGGGCATGAGGAGGAATTACTCCAAGTCCAGACGGGCAGCTCACACTGGGAGTACATGCATTACCAGTGACACGGACCACTCGGATTGTCCAGAAGCCACGCCGGCGGTGCCTTTTTTAGGACAGGGCACGCTACCTTACCCAAAGCCACCATTACCAGACCACGTCGGTGGCGACCGATTCGGAGAGGCGGTGGGGGGAAGAAGTTTTCTACCAAGGGATTCAAAAACAAGGGGAGCACAGAGGGGGCGACCGCAGAGGAGATGATCTTCAATATCTCCACGCATCTTTTGTCTGAAGCAGAGAGGAGCGTCTTGAGCAAAGGTTTGTCTTTTATTCCTACACATACCCTTAACCCCTTTGACTGGGAGGTTGACTTATACAAATTGAATAGAAGATTACGTTTGAAAGAATTCTTTGGGAACAGCACCAACACAACGCAGGATGTGGATTACCAGGAACCAACTATGCACGAATTTCTTCAAGCAAGTACCTTTGATCCACAGGTACATAACTTCAACATTTCATCGTTTATCAGCCTGGTGGAAACTGACACCAAGAAGCGAGTGAGGAATGACAAGAAGAGTTTTACTAATTTCACGGGGGATGAACAATGGGCACTTAAGGCCCTCCGTGATAACAAGGACATAATGATAGGTGCAGCTGACAAGGGAGGCGGTACTGTAATCATGAATTATAGCCAATACCGTACAGAGGTCTTGCGACAATTGAATATCACCCATCATTATAAATCATTGCATTGAGATCCAACAGCCACCTACAAACGAGAGGTTGATGCGGTGATTCAAATGGGTGTTAACAATTTGTGGATTACAGATGAGATTGGGAAAATTTTGATACAACCTTACCCAATTATCCCGGTTTTGTACATCTTACCGAAGATTCATAAGTCGCTGACCCAACCTCCAGGAAGACCAATTATATCGACAAGGGGGTCGATTTGTCACCCCATATCACAATTCCATGATTTTTTTCTGCAACCTCTTGTAATGAAAATGCCCAGTTATATACGGGACACCACAGACTTCATTAACAGACTGGCCAAAGTACCAGTGCTACAAGGATCAATGTTTTTGGTAACAATGGATGTCACAAGCCTTTATACAAATATAGAACATACGGAAGGCTTGGAGGCTGTGGCGGTACAATTACAGAGACAACATAACCGATCTGGACCACCGACGGAGTTTCTATTACTTTTGATGAATATTCTATTGTATAAGAATTACTTTAAATTTGAGGATAAGTTTTATCTCCAGTTGATGGGTACAGCTATGGGGTCTAATATGGCCCCATCATACGCCAACCTGTTCATGCACCAATATGAACAGACACATATCCTCAATGATGCACCTCTGTCACAACATATTGTAGAATACATGCGCTACATTGATGACGTCTTCCTGCTGTGGGGTGGTACTGAGGAAGAACTGCTGACATTTGTGGACTACTTAAACCAAATTGCATCTACTATTCGGTTTACATTAACCTATAGTTCAAGTAAGGTTGTTTTTCTGGACACGGAAGTTTATATAACCGAAGGAATACTCCTGACGAGAATACAACAGAAGGATACTGACAAAAATTATCTCCTTCTGGCCACCAGACATCATCCAACATCTCTCAAGAAAGGGTTACCTTCTTCACAGTTCTTGAGAGTGTGCCGGATTACTAGTGACAGTATGGAACGGGACCAAGCACTTTCGAAAATGCATAAATGCTTCATGGAGAGGGGATATGATCGAAAGGATCTTGATGCATCACTTGTCAAGGCCAAGGATGTTCCTAGACAACAGCTACTGTTGCCCTCCTCCAATACACAGAAGCAGGACAGGTTTCATGTCACCAGTACGTACAGTACTGCATCAGGGATGATTAAGAGATCGATACAGCAACATTGGAATATACTGGCCAATGATGCCATCATAGGCAAGAACTTTGAGCGTCCTCCACTATTTTGTTATAGAAGAGGGCGCAATATTGGCGACTCATTAACCCGAGCAGATCCGGTGGAGAAATACGGTAAACCCACCAATTGGCTGAGTAGGCAAGCAGGAGTATTCAAATGTCATGGGTGTACCAACTGCCAATACCTTATACTTGGCAAGCAGTATACACACCCACATAGCGGTAAAACGCGTCAAATCAGGGATTATATGAACTGTGAAAGTAGATTTGTTGTCTACTTCATCTGATGCCCGTGTGGACTATATTATGTCGGGAAAACGACGCGAATGTTAAAAGAACGCATCTGCCTCCACAGATCAGCCATTAGGAAGGCTCTGGCTGATAACACAGGATTGGAAGACCACAAATTACAACCGGTTGCGAGGCATTTTAAGAACTTTAAGCATAGTCTTGCAACCTTGCGATGTATGCCTATCCTGCAAGCACATACTTCCACTCGTGGTGGTGACAGAGGGAAACTGCTCTTACAATTAGAAATGAAGCTCATTTATGAATTGGACACTATGGCACCAAGAGGGTTAAATGAGGACTTCAAATTGCTTTTTATAACAGTAGCAGTATTATAACTGAGAGATATTTACAGGAGTACATATTGGGGATCCCATTGTTATTTCCTCTTTTGTGAGATTTATATTCTTTTCTCCCTCACTCTTATAAGCCATACTCTGCCTTCCCCTGTGTTTGTTTCCCTTCTTTTCTCCTTCTTTTTCTTTTTCTTCTTCTCTTTCTCTCTTATTCTCTTTTTCTGTTTTTCTTTTCTCCCTTTTTTTGTCTCTCCCCTCAGTTTTTTGTCTCCCCCTTTGCCCCCCTTGTATGTTTGCTTGTGTTGTTCCTTTTCGTTTTGTACTGATTTATATTTTGTCCTTTCCCTCTAGCTTAACAATAGTCATTGTGATTCTTGGTAGTTTAATATAGTGATGCTAGAATTAGGATCGTGCTAGTAGTAGTTTTTTACTGCATACGTGCATTTGGAACATGCTTTTTAACCTTCTATGTGTTTTTAACATTGCACTTTTATGTATATTTCAGGGTATGTAACGAGTTGAGAGGTGACGTCATCTTATCCGCACAGTTCTGCTCTCCTGCTCCCTGCTGCAGACGGCTTCTGCCTGCACTCCCATGGTTAAAGACGCTTCGGTATACGTCGCCATGGTAACCGGGTACGCTGTAGAAAGCTGGTGTGCTGATTGGCTCCACCCGTGGCCGCGCATGCTTTTTATGTACGGCAACTGACAGCGTGATGTAAACAGAGGGGCAGTGAGTCCGGGCTGATGCGCGGTGATGACGGGGCTCCCATGCGTCTACAACACTCCTGATTTTAATTATAAACAGCTGATTTTGATTGCACACAGGTTGGTGGAGGGTATATATGTTTTCCTTGGGCAGTGTTCTCCAGCACGCCCCTGAGGAAGGTCCTATACAGGACCGAAACGTTGGACTTATTTGTGCCTGCTTTATGTTTCTAATACAATTTTTTGCATTATACCTTGAGTACTTTTCTTGTCTCCTGGTGGGACATCTGGTTCACTATTGTTTTCTGTTGAACAATCACCTGCCTAACAGACGCCTTGGAAGTGCCTGCTGCTGTTTCTATACATATATATATATATATAGATATCTTTTGAATAAAATGGTCTTTTAGTTTAACCCGTTGGCCAAAGTGTTGTAAGCCGTTGAGCCCCCGCCAAGGCAGACCACATCTCAAGGGTCCTAACACTAAAATAAATTATTAATAAACTGTACATTACCAGGAAGAATGATTTAACTGGGTATGCAAAGAGGCTATGGGATAGGCTATACCATAATACTGAGTTAAGTTATGGTGAGTAAAAAAAGTGACAATAACCCTCCACAGGAAAGCAAATATGCAAATACAACTGTATGCTCATTTGCATGTCTTAGGCAGGTCTGCAACCCCGCCTTTCCCCATTATCAAACAGCATACAGCACTTCCACTGCAGCAAGGGATTCTGGGAAATGACATGCAAATGTGCACACAGTGTCACTTTTTGCCTCAAAAACCATTTTTAACATGGTTCCCTATTGGCTTAAGCTTGCTGCATGGTCACAGCTTTGAGCACAGCCAGGGTTAAGGTGCATACCCATAAAACCACCCACAGACCGCTGTTTCGACCTTAATGGGTCTCATCAGTGTGGGGCTGATTTAACTGGGTATGCAAAGAGGCTATGGGATAGGCTATACCATAATACTGAGTTAAGTTATGGTGAGTAAAAAAAGTGACAATAACCCTCCACAGGAAAGCAAATATGCAAATACAACTGTATGCTCATTTGCATGTCTTAGGCAGGTCTGCAACCCCGCCTTTCCCCATTATCAAACAGCATACAGCACTTCCACTGCAGCAAGGGATTCTGGGAAATGACATGCAAATGAGCACACAGTGTCACGTTTTGCCTCAAAAACCATTTTTAACATGGTTCCCTATTGGCTTAAGCTTGCTGCATGGTCACAGCTTTGAGCACAGCCAGGGTTAAGGTGCATACCCAGAAAACCACCCACAGACCGCTTTTTTTTTTTTTTTTTGTAGCCCGGGTGGTGAAAAAGTGATTTCACCTCTAAAAACCGTGCTCATGGTGAAGTGAGACCTGGTGCGCAAAACTTGTGACTATAAGGCTCCGGAGAGCTGCAAGTCCATGACATGGTCAGTCCTCTTCAGCCACGAGGGCCAGGAAAAGTCCTGATGTTACACCGACGTCGTCATCCGAAGAATCCGACGTCCATCCTATTCCCTCCCCGTCCAATAGGCGCAGCAGGAGGGTCCAGGTCTTTAGGGCTTTCGGCTTACACCTACTCGCCCCCCGCAGTCTTCTCCCGAGGGATGGCGACCACCACAGTCTTGCATTCTCCGAAGAAAATTTGGTGACTGATAACCCAAACAAAAAAACTAAACACAATCCATGGTGCGAGTGCTCCAGTGCTCCAGTGCGTATTACATGCATCGATAAGTGGGAAAATGGTAGTGCTTCCCTTTAAGTACATTTTCGCTTTACATACATTTTCTGGACCCATTGCGTACGTTAATGAGGGGTATGCCTGTACAACTGATTGGCCAGCGAAAAACCAGAACAAAATAGAGCTCCTCCTCCAAGTATAAATCAGGCAATTTGTCACTTTTTATAGATGCTATTTAGACAATAGTGAACACAGTTTTTTTCACAAATTTCATACCACGACTTCTGACCATGCCAAAATGTGGGATTTGATAATGACAACTTCAGAGCTATTAGAATAGGCCCCAATGTGTTTCTTATTTTGAGATTTTAATCTCCTTAAAAAATGTGGTTCATCCTATAAAAGTATTAATGATTCTACAATGTCATTTTCTTGATAGCTCCTGTTCTTTCTTGCTTTACTTTTCCCATATTTCCTGATGTGAACGAAGATTCCATGATGAAGATTATTTTTTTATGTGCATTTTATGTTGGACTAAAAGGGAATAATCTTCCAAACAAATGACAAATAAATTAATTTCTAGAGTGCAGTGCAGTTTTGCCGAGGGAGTATAGAACATGATGAAATTTTTTCCCAAGAGTGCAAATATTGAGTATGGAGCATGGCTGAAAAGAGAATATTCACTGAATATTATCATAGTCATATCCTTCTTCTCAGTATTCAGTTGCTCATTTTCATATAAATGAATCATCTGGGTGCAATTGGGGGAAATGTCAGAGCGGCGATGATTGTAAAAAGCATGACTTATGCTGTGAACTTCCCCTAGTTCAGAGCTGCCATCGTCAATGCTATAAACAACATACAAATCAGTATTCTATCACATCATTCTGTCATTACTGGAATCAATCAGATTTCAATCAAGAAAATCTGCCATTATGAGTCAATGTATGCAGAGTAACTTAATCAACAATACATGTTGTATCTTGGCTTCACTGAATTGCAGAAAACATAAAATTAGTTATATAATTAAATGTTTGCAAACATGTAAAAATGCATAAAATAATGTGTAGCCAGGTATCCCCTGGGCAACTAATCTGCTCTACCTAACATGTAAGCCCTGCACAGGCAGTGTTAGGGTTAAATCCATGTTCCTTGCTGCTGCTGTAAACAACTCCCTTGAGTGACAGGGGGTGGGTATAAGGTCTGGGTACTGCCCTATCAGGGGCTCAGACCAAGGACCCTCCCCTGGATGCAAAAGGGGCTGCAGCCTAAATTTAGTCAGTTGTTGGAAGTGTGGAGCCTGGGCTCTGGTTCACCTTCCTTCCCCTCTCTCAGTGGATCGGGATCAGCTACCCAATATTCCACCAGGGAGTATGGGAGTCAGGGATAGACCTTTGTGGCCTCAAGCCCTGGGGGTCAAGTCCAGGGACCAAAGTAAAGAGTATGCTGTGATGTATGCTGTGTACTTGCTGCAATAAAGAACTGTCCCTTTTTTATACTCCAGCCTGAGGCTGCCGTTTCTTCAGGGAGAGAGTGAGGGTTTTCTACAGGGGACTGAATTCCTATAGGCCCTATGGGAATGGAGGCGCTCCAACAGCGAATGAAGAGCTGTCAAGATCCCTAAAAGCCTGTCCTGTTAATCCAGAAATAACACCGGTGGATGCTCAGAACCTCCTGTGAGTCATACAGGTAGCACCAACACCAAGTAACAGCAATGATTCTCCCTTAGGGTGGGGTACTGTATATCACCACTATTGAGCTGGTCTGGGATTATTATCATAAATCCCTGGCTCTTGGTCTTAACTGTGTCTGAGGTTCATATACCCGAGGAACTGAGCCTTATATTAGACCCTGGACTACGGTCATTTACACCAATTAGCAGTGTTATCATTTCCACCATTCCCTGTATGTTGTTTTCCTTACACCAGTCTGGTAAGGACTCCTTCCATCGTGCCGTATAGCTACACAACATACTACATTGGCAGACCTGGCTAGGGTCCGCAGTGGAGTTTTCCTAATTACCTCATTTTAGTCCTAGGGCTGTATACTATCACATACCACTGCAATATAAATACTAGTTGTATTCTGGTTTTATATTGAACAGTGATTGATTGTATCCATCTGTTCATTACTGCCTTACACTATCTAGTGTCTATCTGCAGTCTACCTATTTTGATCCAGAAAACTTCACTGAGTGTTCATATCTATAGGATCACAGCGTTTTATACTCGTTTTAAACCCCATTATTTTAAGTCTGGATAATAAAATTTTACTATTTTAACTATTTCACTATTAATCCAATAGACGTTGAGTGCCCATACTACTGTAGGTTACTGTTCTTTAGTTGTTTAACTATATATACCTACCTAGGGAGCACCTGCACCTAACAATACTACCGGCAGCTGCGGGGGTCCATCTACTAGTCTACATACTGGTTTCTAATAAAGAATGGTTGATGTTTATGTATTAGCCAATAACAACAAAAAAACAAATTAAGAAGATTTTTTTTCAAATTCATTTTGACGTAGCAAACTTTGCGACCTAGTCAATGGGCGAATGCTTCGTGCGTCTTGGGTACATCGACTACCTCGCCCACGAACATTTGCCATTATTGGATGCACAATTGCTGTTTCGGGTGCTGTTGGCAGTGAAATAATGACAGGTGGGTGTGCCAATGGTGCTTGAGCCACTGGAATGATGACAGAAGGTTGTAGTGGCAAGTGTGCTGTTGGTAGTGACATTATGACAGAAGATTGTTGTGGAAAGGGTGCTGCATAAATTTTTACAGTCCATTACATCCACAGACTTCATTTTAATACCCGCTACATCCTGCACATGATTGAAGACACCTTGACCAGCTTCTCCTTGGCTCCACACTGTGGTCCAGAGTGGGCAGATCTGGAACTATTCAAGCGCAGCTGTGCCCTTCGTCACTCTGCTTTCCAAGCTTTGAACCTTCTGGGCTCTTCTTACTGAAATGTCTCTTCACAGAGGTTGCCCTCATGGCAAAGAATCCACTTTGGGTCCCATGGGCACTGCAGTCACGCTTACCAGAGCACATTACTTGCTAAGGCGGTTCAAACATTGTAATCTCATTTTGCAGTTGAGCGGTGTCCCCAGGTCTCACTGTACCCTTGTCTTCACGGGCATTTGTTTCTGTAGAATACAGACGCTTGGGCTGGGCCAATACTTTTTCTTGTAGTGTAGACTTGTGCATTACTGTTCCGCCTAGCTTCTTTTTGTCTTAACTCTACCACTATATTTTCCATGTACTGCTTCTGTGAACCAAGTGTCTGTCTTCGGTTTGTAACCTTTTTTCCAACTTCATCTGAGGAACCTCCTGCTGGGCAGCCTTGAGCTCCTTGTTCAGGTAACGCTTTGTTTCACTGCCATCTTGTGGCCAGTACGATCAGACTCCAGGTTCTTCCTCATATCTTGAAGCTGTCCTTCTGTATTTCTTTATCTGCTCAGTGTAGCTGCTAGTTAAGCTTCTTCGGAGTTGAGTCGCGATTCCATATCTGTCAGCTGATTAAGAGCAAGGTTTAACTCTATTTCCTTTTATCTATTCTTGACCTGCAGCTGCCGGTGTTCTTCCCAGACCTTGTCCAGCTCCAGCTGCAGCCGGGCCCTCTCATTGACCATGTGGTCCAGCAGCTTGTGGGTATCTGCCACCTCGGATTCATAGTGCAATGTCAGGCAGACCACCTGACAGACGGGCACCTCCTTCCTCTCGGCGAGCTGTATCTTGTGCTGAGCAATCTGTGTCTACAGCTCTTGAATTTGATCCTGCAAGTCCCATCTCAGGACCTTCACCTCTTCCTGGTGATTGCTCTGGGTTTGCATCAGAGTCTCCTTCATATATTGGAGCTATGCAGTTTTTGTCGCTAGGATCACTGCTGCTTCTGTCTGCAACACCTTTTTCTCCTGAGTGTATTGACTTTTGGGGATGGAGCAGCCTCTCTGTTTCTCCATCTCATGCTCTAGTTTCTGGACTTTCTCATGCTCCTTCTCATACAGAGTCACTTGGCCTCTAAGCTCCGCCTCCAACGATGCTCTTGTGATGCTCAACGTGACCTTCAGCTGCTCATGCTGTTCTGTGGGGACACACTGGATACTCAGACTCTCCTGCAGAACTTTTACTTTGTTAGCAGCTCGGATACTTTCTTCCTGCAGGACCCACTGCTTCTTTTTGGCCTCCTGTAAATGCGCACGCAGCTCTTGCAGCTGGCTATGCAGTACATGATCTGCTTGTGTATGCTGCTCCAGGGAGAGGCATTCTTTTTTCCAGCATTTTCTCTGCTTTATGCAGTGCTGCCTAAATTTTCCTGGGACTATTGTTCCATCACTTTTTCTGCCTGGTGAAGCTTCTTTTTTCCTTCACTAGCCTGGTCATACCAATCTGGGTTTTCTTCTTTCAGACTTACATTCTCTGTCTTTACAATCTTTAAATCACTTGGGGCATTCTCATAGGCTTCCTTCAATGTACACAGCTCTGTGTTTAGAACATGGCCCTCCTGGTGTGAGTTTTCCACTTCTGTGCTGAGAGCGTAAACCTCTTGTAGAGCCTCCTTATATTTCTGTTTTAGGTTAGCAATCAGTCTGTCAGAGTTCTTCTGCTTTTCATCCATGTTAGCAATTAAGGTGTTAGCCTTTTCCAGACTAGTCACCACCTCCTCCAACTCACTCCGTGTGTCGCATCATTTTTTGATACACCATCAACAAAATCCTAAGGGGTTGGTGTGCCAAGCTATTGAAGTTTATTCAAGAAACTTGAGGGGTGGGGATAAGATTAATGGAATCAGTATAAGGGATTCCAACTGGATTTATGAGCTAAAAACACTGTCCCCATTAGGTCTAAACATTTATTTTGACCTTGGGGCATTTTTAACAAGCTGATTTCTTTATGCATTTTCATTTGTGTCCACCTGATGGATGATGACAATTTTACATTGGGGTCTGAAAATTGGACTCCATATCAGTTAGGTTAACAGCAGAATTTCCTTATAGGGAAGAGCAGTGGGAGTGTGATTGCTGAGGGAGAGTGTATATTGAAATATGACCCTGGATTGTTTGCACTGACACACAAGGTTACCTAAGTTCCATTCAAGCATTCTTAGTTTTTTTTAATTGCATGTTTTATGTTGGTTATATGTATGAGTATTTGTTTGTTTTATAACTGAATAGCATCTACTGGTTTCATTATTGATTTATTGGTAATTATTTTATTTGTTTTATTGATAGATTGTATGAGTGTATACTCCAATTACCCAATTCCCCTGACGAAGTGACCAAGTGTCATGAAATGCGTAGGGTGATTTTATACACAGTAGTGAGCACTGGTGTGGACTCTCAATATCACCATCTCTGGTTTAATTGATTTGGACTGTCTAGAGAGACTTTGGAGACTTATTTGTCATAGCGCTTTATGCGCTGTGTAATACTGGGACTTGCAGCTACGACGCATGTGCGATTCACGTCATCTGACTACGACATACACAGCGGGTCTGTGACCGTAGCAGCAGGACATGTGACAGTGGTGTCTGATGTCTGGAAGTGCCCTGTGAAGTTCCTCCCCTGCGATCTACCACGGAGGATTAACTGCAGCTGTTGCTGCTGAATGATGGTTTACTTTCACCTTTTCGTGAGTAGGATTCCAGTTTTAACCCTCCAGAAGAGATCACCAAAGACAGTTTTTCTTATATATATATTTTAAGGATTTTTTGTATTTTAACAATATTCATTAAATGTCACTAGTTCATTTGTAGCTATTCTGTTTTCCATGTTATTATTTTTTATTTTTTGTTAGTATACAGTACAGTATGTTTGTGTTTCATATCAATTTAGTGTTGCACTATAATATTTGATATTTTCTTTCTTTTATCCCCACATGTCATGAGACGTCAATCAAGATCCTTTTGGGTAAAGTCTGCACAGTAAGGGCTGGACTGTCATTGGGTCAGTGATCACTTAAGTGATTTATGTTTTTTATCTAGGTGCCGATATATTGTGTTGTGTTGTACTATTGGGAGTGATCTGTATCGATCATATTTATCAGGCTGCCTTGTCCTTCATTTAAGGTTTTTTGTAATCACTTTAAATAATTAATTTTATTAAATACCGTAAGTTCAAGCATTAGCGCTTTTATACACATTTTTCTTTTTCCACTAAACATTTTAAACACTGTCACTTTAAGAACAAAAGAAATCATAAAAGGAAACATCTTCTCTTGACAGGAGTCTAACTCACATGCATAACCCTATCTGCAATATTGGCTGGCTAAGCTAGTTACCAACTTTAAATAACACACAGATATAATAACATTGAGTTCTTAACAGTGAGTTGGGAAAGCGTCCCATTAGATCCTCAGATGCTGCAACACATGGTGGGGCTGTCTACCCCGAACTGGGTACTGGGGAGCAGCAGTTTTCCTGCCGGTTCTAAGAGAGAGACTGGAGCAGCAAACCTCACTGCAATATATTCCTGTTCGTTAATTAGGAGAGCAGGTGAGGGAAACCAGAAACATTGTAAAGTCTGGCATGGATTTCCTTTCCACCCGCCTTAGTGACTGTAAATCTGTGGAGCGCCTCACTTCCATACTAAATCTGCACTTTCTTCTATAAATCAGACAGAAAGCTGCCCACTATCCTGGGACTATGTCACAATATTTTAAGAAAGGAAAGGTATACAGAGATATACCAACTAAGCAAACATGGAAAGGATGTTGATCCAGGGAGAAATCTGATTGCCATTATTTGATATCAGGAAGAAATGTAATTTTCCCATTCTGAATAAGCATTGGATGATGTTTTTTTTTTCCCCCTGGCTACAAATACTGTAAATACAAATATAGGATAAGTATCCGTCGTCTTAATTTAGCATAGTTTGAACTCTATGGACATACCGTATGCCTTTTTTAACCTCATCTACTATGGAACTATGGAACTATGGAACATCTAGCCTCACCAGGGAAAGAATATTTGCAATTATTCTTATTCATAATTCTAATTTGTCTGTTCATTCACAATGCAATTCCAGTGACTTCTAATATTAATACATTCTCAAACTCTGTATGAACATTAGATTTAAATAACTTTAAAAAAATATTTCTTTTTCAACAATGACAACATCAATATTAAAACGTCTACAGTACTTTGTAGATTGTCATTTTAAAAGAGAACCTTAAATTATTTCATTAAAAATAAACTAGTTTTTCGCACTATTTTCTTCAAATATATTACAACATCAATACTTATATTGGCGCAAAAACGTTATAAAACAATCTCCCTTATCTTTAATGTTCTTTTGTTACTAGTAAGAATGTCTTAGTTGGAAGTGTGAATGTGTCTCTTTGACTTTCTAAACATTTTCACAATTTAATAAAGAAACTTTAACATTTGTGATATTTTTCTCAAAATAGTCAGCGCTATGAATGTCAGTATAAAACTGCTAGCTTTCTAACATTCTGAGAACGTTGACTAAAAGCAAAACTGTGTAGTGTATTGTAATCTGACTATTTCCATCTCTCTAATGTGTGTATACTGTACAGTATGTTAGCCCTCTAGGGGGGCTGATTTTCAAAGGCACACTAGATCTATCTAGGTTTGCCAGTTACAGTACCAAAGAGAAAGCAAAGTGGCACACTAGCTTCTTCAAGGGACTTATAGGAGGCACTTAAAAATAGAGCATTTTTTAAATAAAACATACACTGTAAAATAAGAACAGATCACCTTTCACAGACTGCCAGCATTAAACAGAACCAAGGGAATTTATAGAAGCGAATGTTTTGGCCATCAAGTGACCTTCATGAGGCACATGATTTCCTAAATGTTGGGTATTTGATGATGTCTTCTCAAAGAAACAAAAGAAAATAGAAAAGCAAGATTCTAAAGCACAAAAGCTTTCCATTTAGCTAATGATACAATTATCCCAATTTAATTATCAAAAGGTATACATTTATTAAAGACAATCCATCCCTTATTACACAATCTACATCTAGAAAGACGCATATAAAAAAATAAAAACAGATATTCGCAAAAAATGACAAAGCTAAAACAGTCCCCAAGTCAATGGCTAATGTGGTCCTCACCTGCAGGGTTTAAGATATATAAAAATCATATATACAAAATTTACTTGTCACAACCTGTTGTCATATAGCTTTTCGGACAATAAGGTATAAAATTCCCCTATTCAGCAATCCACTTGAATAATAAAGCATAACAATGTTTTATGTTCCTCCAAATAGTGCTGGAGCTTAATCCCATTGGCACGGTTACATCAGAAATTTTCAATATGATATTCTTTGTTTGTTCCTTTACAATATATCTTTAAACACACAGATACCCAAGCTCTGAGAAACCCCTACCATTACAACATAATATATATATATATATATATATATATATATATATATATATATATATATATATATATATATATAAGTGTCAAAAGGAGTGCTAGTTGGTGTGGCTAAATGTATATGTAGCCAGGTCCCCAAAGAGTCCTCCTGGTGGCGTCAGAGGCACGGCGCCGCCATCATTGTTATGTCCGCACGAGTGCGGAGGCTAGCGCATGCACAGACGCGACACAGCGGCCAATATAGTGAGCGAGAAGGGGCAGAGATAGCGCTCCGTAGTGCAGGGAGTCCCCAAGGTCATGCAGGTGCAGTTAAGCATAGCGGCGGCCATTACAGCTTCGCACAGGCGCAGTAAAGATAGCGCACGCAATCCCAATGCTAAATAGGTCCTGAGTGGACTACAATTCCCAGCAGCCTCTGGGGACTGCCCTTTCACCCACATCATGTGCAGCCAGCCAGCAAATAGGGTTTGCAGCTTCTCCTGTGGGAGAAGGATACAATGTTGCGGGGACCACACTAGTAAGTTGGAGCTGGGAGAAGGAAGGGGGAGGAAGTGTGTAAGGAGCAAGTGGCTTCTTACACTAGGCCAGGTTACCCCCAGGCAGGCCCCACTCCCCACTAGGAGTGTGGGTAAGTTCATAGGGAAGGCCCCTTAGGTAGGGACCCTGCCCTTCGGTGAGTGTAAGTCTAGTCAGTGACACATCTGCAGTGCTGTGTGCTCTGACAAGAAGAGACAGTGTGGCTTTGAGTGCAGCCACAGTAGTTGCTTTGGCTGTGTCAGGGAAAGGCCCCTCATAGGAAGAAGGGGGGTTGCTTTCTAAGTTATACAGTGTGTGTAATATCACCAGTGCCAGTTGCATGTGGTGAACTGCCAGAGTCTGGGATCAAACAGAATCTACAGCAAGAGATATTCTGCATGCAGGGGCTAGGGTAGAGTTATACCCCAGGGCCCAGTTAGTCCCCTGAGACAATTGAGGAATACTGTATGTGATAGGGACTGCCTTAAGACAGGGACTCCTTCATCATAGCCAGAAGAGGAAGAGACATGCTGCAGGACATTGCCTGAATGCTCGTGCAGCCTGAGTGCAGAAAGAGTATCCATTCCTGCAGAGAGCAGCGCAGTGCGGCGTGGGATCACTGTGCGGTGTTGCTGAGTCCAAGGATTATCCTGATCAGGAGCAGTGATCAGGGAGGTAGTAGAATAAGTGCACCACCGGGCCCCAACACAGGTAAGCGCTATCCCTCACACTCACACTCTCTTTATGGTTGTGGACACTCACATTATTATCAAAGGAACTGAGGGTGATGTGATGATGGACATGTGGGCGAGGGGATGGTAGGCATTTAGGGTGATGCAATGTTATTCATTTGATGTAATGATGTATTGATGTTATGCAAAGAGAGTTTCATTGAAGTTATTGTTCATGCTCAGTAAATACTGTTTATTCCCATTGTGTGTATTTACTGTATGGTTGTTCTGGTGAGGGCACACTCCCACCACATTGGGATCGCTCATCAGTGGAGGCGCTGCACCGAGTGTAAGTATATACCCCAGGTTCCCCGTGGCGGAAGCTCAGCCCTCCTTGTTGCCAAACAGGTACAGCACCACACTGATAAGTAGTCAGATACACCTACCCACCTCAATCTCACTTAGGGTGGAGGAAAGAGGGCTACATATACAACAAAAAACAGACAAAGATTCCCAAAGCTACTTCCAATGTGACAAAAATACACAGTGCAATACCTATATATTCTCTTGAAAACAGGGTAATTTAGTTTAACCCTTTGGCCAAAGCATCTCAAGCCTGCTGCCACTTTCAAGGCATGACCGTAGCAGGTCCTAACACTCCCTGTGTTAAAATTCTTATTAATCTGTATAATTACAGGAAGAATGATCACATTGGATCTGTCGTAACCTGGCAAAAGGAAACTGACCTGCCAACTTGGAAAGTGGGGGGGGGGCAAGCTTAAACCTTGGGGGGCTACGGTCATGCCTTGAAAGTGGCAACAGGCTTAAGACGCTTTGGACAATATATCTTTAAGCAGTATAGAGAATTAGTTTCTCTGCTCAATCCCCTGTAATTCCTTCGTGTTCCACTTAAATCTTTCTGACAATTCCAAATGTCAGAGATATACTGTACAGTGTGGCACAATTATGCATATTCTATTTAGACCACCTCACATATTGTAATTTCATGGTAAGTGAGTGTCTATAATGTGCAATGTTCATCATATGTTGTAACCAATAGTGTGTGGATGTTTACACATTACTTGCACTATTGTTATATTTCATTATTCTGAGATGTCTATCTTTAATCTGATCACATTATATCTGCATATCTCTGCCGAGTCTACCACGTGTCGTCATCATCTTGGATTGCACCGACTCGCGTTTCACTTACTCTTTAGAAGCTTCTTCTGGATGTATATGAGCTCTCACACATATGATGAACATATGGATGAACATCAGAAACTATAGACACTCGGTTACCATGATATTATAATACGGTATTATAGGTGGCCTAAATAGGAATTTTAAGAATTGTGCCATATACGATATTCTCTGACATTTGGAAACATCTGAAAGATTTCAGTGCTCACTGGAGGAAATACAGGAGATGAAGTAGAGGAAATAATTCTCTATACTGTTTTAAAGTAAGTCAGAAAGGAACAAACAATAAGCAATACATTATTGAACATTTCTGATGTAACTATTTGAATGGGATTACTGTAAATTCCAGCACTACTTGGAGGTACATAAGCCATTGTTACATTTTATTATACAAATGGATTGCTGAATATGGGAATTTTATACCTGATTGTCCAAATAGATATATGAGCTAACAGGTTGCGACAAGTGCACGTTGTAGACATTATTTTAAAATATCTTAAGCCCTGCAGGTTAAGATCACATTAATGTTTGACTTAGAAACTTTTCTAACATTATACTTTTTGTGAATGTGTGTTTATATTTGTATATGTACTGTATGTAAGTATGTATGTATGTATATCTTTATATAGCACCATATATGTACATACAGTAGTGCCTCGCAGTGGTAATACATGTTACATAATAATATAACACCAAATGGGAAAAAGCGCTTCAGACATAAAAGTAACAATAGGAAAAAGATGTAGATTTTGTAATAAGTAATGGATTGTCTTTAATAAATTATTATTTTGATAATTGAATTGGGCTAATTTTAACATTAGCGACATAGCAAGTGGCAGTGCTTTAGAATCCTGCTTTTCTAATTTCTTTATTTTTTTTGAGTGTTATTCATTGTTCAGTATTTAACCCCTTGATATATTTCTGTCAAGTATCAGCACCTACTGTATTAACAACTTGGAGCTGAGTATATATTATTTGTTTTAATGTATGTATTTGAGGATGTTCCAATAAATCATTGAGATAATGTTTAACCACTGGATTAATTATTAATGGGGCAACCACCTTTGTTGCCCATTTCTGGTAGCACCTTTATACCAGATGTACCCTCGTATGATGAAGACAACCACCCTGGTCTAACCAACAAATCTCTCCAAAAGCACCAGTATATATACACAGTACTTGATAATAAACAGTATCCCTACTTCATGCTCACTTCATTCTTACACATGCATTTTTTATTCCCCCCACCGTGGATTTTAGAGGTAAGGCAAGTGGGCTTCCTTGAAAATGTAGTAGGGTAAATTCCATAAAAGAGTCATGGTGCTCAGCCGTTCAAACCCTCCTAAACATAATGCAGCATGATTATTGCCAATGAGATGGCTTGAAATGGGGTTTAGGCACGCACCTGAGGCAATTTATGAATATTAACTAAAGCACATAATGTGTCCTCCACCTAGTGAGACATTCAACAGTACTCACAATGATGGCTGTGGTGCTAAAGTATGGTACTTCTAAGGCAATATAAAGGTCTGTATAATAAATATGCCAGTACCTTAATCCTCCTCGGTGCATGCCTGCTGTCCTTCTTGCCAGTCCCCGGCATGCATGCAGTCCGTGAGATGAAATCCAGAAAATCACAGTGTTGAAATGACCACTATAACCAGGCAGATATCCCTCGGGAGCGTGAAACATGTTGGTGTGCACACTTGTTACTGTATGTCCATGAGACTTGAATACATATTTTTTACGGGGCCACCAAGTGATATCTGCCTAGTTATAGTGCTCCGTTTCAACACTGCAATTTCCTTGAAAAGGTGAATTTTCAGGGAGATTGTAAACATCTGAAAGCTGGGGAAGAGTCTGATAGTACGTGTTAGGGAATTCCAGAGAGAGAGGGCAGCACAGGAGAAGTCTTGCAGGCCAGTGTGAAAGGAGGTATTAAGGTTGGAGGAAAGGCGGATGTTGTGGGCAGAATGTAGGGAGCATTTTGGTAGGTATTATATCAGTAATCAATTTTCTATCCTGTATCACCTCTGGGTCAGGCATGGGAACCTCTATAGAGTGATTCAGGACTCATTATGTTTTGTGTGTTTTATTTGTTCTACTGATCCCTGTTTTATATTGAGTTCTGAAATGTTTCAATAAATATTATTTTGTTTTTCAATAATACCTGGTGACTATCTTTTGTTTCCATTAAAACATGCCATAATATCATCATCTTTAACCCTTCCTGGTGAATTGCTGGATAAAGGCCTTTCTAAAGATCTTCAAAGTGCTCTCTCTTCTCAACGTTACTCTAACAAATTTTCTGATTTCATCATACTATATTACTTTTGGTTGTCATCCTGGTATTTAAATCTCCCTTGGAATTCAGTACAGACAATCTTTATCCAATGATATGTCCACTGCCATCACCCCTCTGTTAATGTCACAGACATTTGTTTGTTTTCACACTCATTCAATATTTTTCCTGTCTCTTCGTGTACATATATCTCTCCATTCTTCTTTGAGTTGTCTGAAGCTTCTGAATTATTATTTTTTCACTTAGGGTCCAAGTTTCGCATCCATACATGAGCACAGGCAGAATACATGGGTTTAAAACTAATTTTGGATTGGATTAATTGATTGGTGGTAATTTAGTTCTGTTTACTTCTTAATTTGTTATTAATTTCTGATTGTTTGGATGGCATAGGAGATTGTTTGTGATTGTTTATTTTATTTTGTCCATTGACTGGCATTGTGCTAAATGATGCACAGATTATATGGGCATCAAGTACATTATATACTGTGCCATTCAATTGTTTTATTGGCATTTGTTATCTATTTAATTGGCTATGTCCTGTATTTTATTTTCTTATGTTGTGTATTTTATTATGATAGATACTGTGTTTTATTTTGCTGTGTGCTGTGTTTTATTTGGCATGTAATGGTTTTTATTTGGCTATGTAATGTTTATTATTTGGCTATCTAATGTTTTTTATTTGGCTATGTAATGGTTTTTATTTGTGCCTGTTTTTTTTTTTAATCCTTCCCCATTTGTTGGTATATTGGTAAATCATGCACATATTATATGAGCATGATGTACCCACTGTACCAATGAATGGTGAAGGGTTGGGGTAGTTGTCTGGGGAGGGTGGTTAGGTCTCCTGGGTGGATAGTGGCAGAGTGAAGGTTAACCCCTTAATTACTTTAGAAGTTATCAACCGCTAAGGTAATTTATGGGCTAGGGGACATTAAAATGTATTCTGCAATGTATTTTTCTGGCAACGGAGGACAGGGACCTGCAGTAAGCTGATGAGGACATCCTTCATATTGGCAGGGGTAAGTAGAACTGTTTTTATTTACTTTATTTATGCTTCATTGCTAATGTTGTGATTAATAATAATGGGCAACAAACTCAGAGGTCTGCGAGTTAAATCTTAAATCCCCGCAATTCACACAAAAGCAGGGCCAACAACATACAATGAAAAAGAAATAGTACAAGAATTTTTTTAATTTTATGCCAAGCTATATAACTTAAATTCTACACAAGGTGGCCGCACAGGTTCCGAGGCAATAGCTGAATATTTAAAAAAAATGTAGTCTGCCGGTTCTGTCGGAGGAAGACTCTCAAGTAAAAGAATCTCTCAGGAAGAACTGTCGGATGCTATAAAACTATTAAAAACAAATAAAACGGAGGAGGCGGAGCTACACCGAGGTGAATGGAGTCCTGATCCCAGAGCTCCTCACCCGTCGGCATTCTTAAACATAATAAAAGCGGCAATTTCAATCACTCCCCGGCTCACTATACAGCAAAAGTTTTATAAACCTGCAGAGATGGCCTCAGGCAGAACTGCCCGCACCAAAAGCCAGCCAGTTTCTACATATTTCAAGCGGAAAGCAGTGCCCCCAGCAGATAAGCAGAATAAAATGGTGTCTCCCCCCCACCCTGCTACGGATGACCTGGAGGCAGATCCCTTCACGGAAGATGAAGGAGATTAAGAAGTGGTTCGCAGAAAGGACTTAAGAAAGGACTTAAAAGAATTCTGTTCACATATGAAAAAGTTTTTCAAATCTGAACTTTGGGCCCTCAGGAAAGACATTGATGCCCTGGGTGAAAGAACTGACACTCTTGAAACAAAGGCTGATGAATCAATGGCTGCCATCTCCCATACACAAGAACAAATATCCTCTCTGACTGACAAAGTTAAGTTCCTGGAGGATAAAGCAGAAGACGCAGAGAATCGTGACAGGAGATGCAACATTAGATTACGTGGAGTGCCAGAAAGCATCAATAACCCAGAAGATTTCACCCTCAGGTGGCTAGAGAACCTCTTCCCAGACAAACAGGAGGCAGAGTTAAGGCTAGACCGCTGCCACAGAGCTCTCCGTGGGAAACCGCAGAGCGGGGACCCCCCCAGGGATATTGTCACCAGATTTCACCACTTCCGCACAAAGGAAGAAGTGTGCAGAATTGCCCGAGAGGCCAGGTCACTGGAGTTTGAAGGAGTTAAGCTTCAGGTATACCAAGACCTGGCCCCAGCTACCCTTATGAAGAGAAAAGCCCTGGCCCCCACCACACGTGTAATGAGAGACAACAACATTAAATATAGGTGGCTGTTTCCCTGTGCCCTTCTTAGCATCAAGAACGGAGTAGCCCATACACTAAAGAATCCGGAGGATGGGGAGAGTTTCCTAACCAAATTAGGCATCCCCAGAACCACCCGAAGCACACCGGGTTCCCCATTACCAAACCCCCCGTCCACATCTACCAGCCCCTCCTGGTCCAAAGTGGGAACCAACAAACCTAAGGGGATGACTGCCCCTGAGGCATCAGGATCAGAATAAACCAGCTTCCCTGATTCCTGATACAAATACTGAACTGTTGGTGCAGAATACCCCTCCCCGTCGCTGTCCCGACCTACCTACGCTCTCAAAATCCTAATCGCCGCCTGGAGCTGAGCCGCACACCACTTTCGAGCGGCAGCCATCTTTCCCTGATCCTCCCTGGTCCGGCGCGGGAGCTGCAGTGAGGATAGCGCGAAGCCAGGTATGACGTCGCCGTTGCGCTGCTCCCTCTCGCGGGATCAGAGTTCCCTTGAGTGATCAGACGCCACCACCAAGATGGCTGCCGCTGGATGCCGCTGACGTCACAGAGGACTCGCGAGATTGGAGTTTCCTTAAGGGATCCGACGCCACCACCAAGATGGCTGCCGCTGACGTCATCGAGGTCTCGCGAGATCGGAGTTTCCTTAAAGTGATCCGACGCCACCACCAAGATGGCTGCTGCTGGATGCCGCTGACGTCATCGAGGACCCGGATGCAGGAAGAGCCCAAGCTGAAAGGAGGAAGCCGGATGCCAGACGAGCAGAGAGAAGAAGAAATTCAACATAGCGGCATTCTCCCCAGTATCCACCTCACTCACACCTACACTGTACACCACACACTAACAAACTAATAAACTAATAATCTAACACATTACACTGGCGACACACTTTATTCGAGCTCGGCTAGTCCCACGAATTCGGGTATACCCGGGTGTATTGAGGTTTGTGACTGTTTTCTGCCCGAGTGCATTGCGTTTTTTTCCAGGCAGGGATTGAAGCATTTTATTCCCACTGGCTGCAATACTGCACAGTATATATATATATACTGCATTACAATTCATGAATTTATGCCATCTGGTAGACACGCGAAGCATTGCAGCCTATTAAATCCTAATCATTATCATTTAACAGATCAGCCGCCCATCAGCCAGGCATGAACCCAGGCTGGGAAGGCAAACGCAACGGGGCTTGTCAGAGGTGAGGAGCGGCGCATTCCAGGTATCTGCCAGGTACATACTGGGTATTTGCTCGAATAAAGTGTGTCGGTGCAGTACATAGTTATATACATATGAGTGTATATGGGTGTATGTATATATGCGTTCGTATATAAGTATGAGTGCGTGGGTATGTATGCATTTGTACATTTGTATGTATATGTATGAGTATATATGTTTATATATATGTGCGTATGTATGTATGTATGTGTGCACGTGTATGTTTATGCGTATGTATATATATATGTGTATATATGAGTATATGTGTTTGTATATATGTGCGTGTGTATGTATATGTGCACATATGTATTTATATGTATGTGTGAGTATATATGTACCTGTGTATGTGTGTATGTGTGCATGTATGGATATGTATGTATATATGTATGTACATGAGCGTATATATGCGTTTATATGTCTGTATGTGTATGTATGTGTGAGTATATATGTATATGTGTAGGTGTGCCTATGTATGAATATATATGTGCAGATGTATGTATATATGTGTGAGTTTGTATGTGCGGGGATATGTGTGATGTGTGTGATGTATATATGTGGATACGTATGTACGTATGTATGTGTGCATGTAAGAGTGCATTTATGCACATATATATGTATAGATATATACTTTGATTCTGGCTCATCACCACAATATAGCCGAAACATCCGGCTTTTACCTAGCAGGGAGAGATCCGAGGAGGCACACTCTCTCTTCGACTGCATAGCAGATGGGTTGGGAATCTCTTCAGGAACTATACTCCCCAAGGCTTCCAAAATATATAATCCAATCCTTAACTCATTACTTACACAATAACTACATTTTCTATTGCAGGAAATTTTACTATCTGTACTGATCCCACAATAAGCAGCTATCACTATATTCAGTCCGTAGGTGTCCCTCCTCGCGTTCGTTCCCCCATACTTTAGTATGTATACACATGCTTGTTTATCCAGCGGTAGGTTTATGTATACTTAGGCGGAGCCAGATGACTGACAATATACTTTAATACATACTCCAGTTACCTAGGCTACTCTCCCAATCGGGATTAATCATAGCTGTAGGAGGTCTGGGCTCAAAGACTCTGGCGGGATCTGGGCGGTTTTCGCAATACGCTTTACACTCACCTACAGAAAGAGCCAAAATTCTGTACTTACAGTTCACAGTTTAGGGTATATAATCTGTTTAATACCTGTTTAATATGTTCGAGCTATTTGCCGCAAGTTTGATTTGTTTTTCCAATAGAGGTGTGCCGGCGGGCCCAGCCTCGTCGTGGCATATGCCTTCTCTAACCTGGTCCCCTAGTTTACGGGACCAACCTCAAGACCTAGGGAGATCTGACTCCATTTTTGGAGGCAGGCTCATCCAGGTGATGAGACCTGAAGTCCCTCCCTCTAGGCGCAGGAGCCGTCCTCGGGGGCCCCCGAGGCGAGCTCTTGTCTTCCCTTTTTTCCCCTACCTTTTTTTACTTTGCATATGTTGCACATTACTTAATTTATTTTGCTCTTTCCCCCATGTAGCTTTCCCAGTATGTTCAACCTCTCCCCACCCCCTCCCCCCCAACCACACTCCTAAGACTCCGGGATCCAAGGGTCACGCTCCAGACGTGGGCAAAAAAAGACAAAGCTAAGACCACTTCGGGCATTGATAACAGTAAGTACCCATCATACGACACATCGTACCTCCTCCCTATTGCACAATGGCATTAAACTTAATCTCACACAACGTTAAAGGCTTTAATAGCCCAATTAAAAGAAGACTAGCCTTCTCTGATTATAGACGAAAACAGGCTGAAATATTGCTCCTCCAGGAGACACACTTTAGTAAAAACAATACACCTAAATTCCTAGACAAGGGCTTCTCCCAGTTCTATACAGCTTCGGCGCCCACCAAAAAAGGCGGTGTAGCTATACTCTTTAGCAATAAAACTCCATTCGTAGCCAAAACAGTGAAAAAAGACGCGGAAGGACGTTTTCTAATCCTTGTAGGTACTATACACGAACAACATATCACCTTAGCATCCCTATATGCCCCATGTGTACAAGATGCTGCATTCTTCAATAAATTTTTCCGAATTCTGCGCTCAATATCCCAAGGCAGCATAATCCTCGCAGGTGATTTCAATATAGTAATACAAGCTTCCCTAGATAGATCAGGGGGAAAGGACTAAGACAACAAAAAAGCTCACTCCTCCCTACTTAAAAACCTAAAAGACAACCAATTAGTGGACATTTGGAGAGAGACACACCCGATGAGTAAGGATTATACTTTTTACTCCCATCCACACACAACATATAGCAGAATCGACTACTTCTTCATTTCGGGTCAACTGGTCCCTATGGTCGCTCGTTCTGAGATCCATGATATTTCATGGTCCGACCATGCACCTATAGAGCTACGGTGCACTAAAATTAAGGCCTTTAGACCAGGGGCGAACTGGAAACGAAATGAATCAATCCTAAAGATACCCGCACTCTGTGATGCAATAGGTCAAGATATTGATCAATTCTTTAAACTTAACACAGGCTCTGTGGAATCCCATATTACTCTTTGGGAAGCTCACAAAGCTACACTGAGGGGTCTACTAATCAGCATCACCGCTAAAAGAAAACGGGAGAGAGACGCTAAAATTATTATTCTCCAAGACAAACTCCACTCTCTACTAGTATCTCACAAGTCTCACCCAAACAAACAAACACTTCAGACATTAAAAGATACCAAAATTGAACTAAACATGTTATTAACTTCCAGGGCCGACAACTCACTAAGCTGGTCAAAGAGGAAGTTTTATGAAAAAGCTAACAGGCCGGATACGATGCTAGCCCGTGCGCTAAAAGATAGACAATCTAAGTTTAATATCCAAGCTTTACGCTTAAAATCTGACATCCACACATCCAACCCCCAAAAGATAGTAGAAGAATTTGGCTCTTTCTTTGGCTCCTTATATGATGGGAAGAAAGTGGCACATAACAGCAAAACGAGCAAGGCTCTAAGAGATTTCTTAGCCAGCTCAAAACTAGAGAGATTAACAGAGAGCGAAAGCAACAAGCTGTGTACTGACTTCACATTGGAAGAAGTGTCACAGGCTATCAAAGAACTCAAATCTTCAAAGGCACCAGGTCCGGATGGCTTTTCAGGGCTCTACTATAAGAAATTCTCAGAATTACTTGCCCCAAGGCTGCTCCACATGTTCAACGCTATCTTAGCGGGAGCCCCAATCCCCGGAGATATGCTGCGGGCGTCTATATCTCTCATACATAAGCCTGGGAAAGATCCGTTGCATTGTACAAGTTATAGACCTACTGTATATCATTAATCAATACGGATATCAAATTATTCGCTAAACTCCTGGCCAACAGATTGAGTACAATCCTACCCAGACTAATACACCCAGATCAAGTCAGCTTCATAAAAGGAAGGCAGGCAGCGGATAATACCCGACGATTTATTGATCTGCTAGAATTGGCAAATAAAAATAACACCCAAAGTATGCTATTAAGTCTGGATGCAGAAAAAGCCTTTGATAGGATTGACTGGCCATATCTTAAGGAAACGCTCGCAGCATTTGGATTCGGGGATCAGGTGAGCAGAGCAATTATGTCTCTATACTCAGGCCCAACAGCCAAGGTTATACATCAGGGTTTCCCCTCTCTCCCATTCCAGATTCAGAGCGGCACGAGACAGGGGTGCCCTTTATCCCCTCTCCTGTTTGCCCTATGTATTGAACCTCTGGCGGCGCACATCCGAGACAACCCAGATATCTCAGGGTTAAACGTATATTCACAAACTCATAAGGCGGCCCTGTACGCAGATGATATCTTATTAATAATTTCAAAGCCCCTCACTTCCCTCCCAAACCTATTTGACCTACTTGACAGATTCTCCAAAGTCTCTGGATTCAAAATCAACCAATCCAAATCAGAAGCTCTAAACATTAATCTCCCTAGTCACACCGAGAAATTGTTAAAGCTCAACTTCCAGTTTAATTGGCAAAAGAAATCCATAAAATACCTAGGTATTCAAATTACAAAAAACGCTAAAAATATCTATTCCGCAAATTATCCCAACCTAATTCGTTCCTTAAAAAAAGACCTCTCCAGATGGGCCTCCAAGCAAATTTCATGGATAGGTAGGATACATAGCATCAAAATGAACCTACTACCCCGTATCCTATACCTCTTCCAAACCCTACCAGTGCCACTCAGACTGAAGGATATACTCTCACTTCAGTCTGAAATATCTAAATTCATCTGGAAGGGGAAAAAACCGAGAGTCAATAAAATAAATATGAAAAGATCTGTGTTAGCGGGAGGCTTGGCGGTACCATGCCTGTTATCGTATTATAAAGCGGCTCAATTAAGTCATATTATACAATGGCACTCCGACCCTAAATTGAAAAGATGGGTGGAGTTGGAAGGTGCTGCTAGTTCCCCATTGGACCTTAGCAGTTTAATTTGGCTACCTAAAAACTCAAGAAAACACATAGATCTGCCGCTCACCTCAATGACTAACTCGTTGTCGATCTGGGAAGCTTCCAAAATTAAGAACTCTCTTACATCAGTTAACTCCCTAATGTCCCCCATATGGAATAACCCGAGGTTCGCACCTGGTCTAATAGGCAGTAATTGTTCAGTATGGAGATCAAAAGGATACAATAGGATCAAGGACCTAGAGGGTTTTGATCTTAAAATTAAAACATTCGAACACATCAGATCAGAACAAAATATCCCCCACTCAGAATTCTTTAAATATCTCCAGATAAGAGCATTCTACAACAAATTGGCCCCATACCCCCCCCTGACTAAATTCGAAAAGCTCTGTCGGGCAGAAACCGACACTAAGGGACTTATATCAACGATATATAAAGAAGTAGTCGATCTCTCAGCATCACACCAACACACCCCTGCTTTTAGAAACCAATGGGAGACGGACCTAGGAGAGATTCTAGAAGAGGACGATTGGAACACCATATTTTTAGCCACAGCCAAAAGCTCTATTTGCACCACACTAAAGGAGAACGCATATAAAGTACTCATGAGGTGGTACCTCACCCCACTCAAATTATCTAAGTTCGTGCCAGGTTCCTCCCCCCTATGCCCCAAGCAGTGCGGAGGAACGGCCGACTTGTTACATATCCTGTGGTCTTGCCCACGAATAGCCCAAATATGGGACAAGATTAGAAATTGGATACAGAGGATTTTTGACCTCACTATTCCCCCAGATCCTTGGCTGTTCCTCCTGAACAGACCTCTAAAAGATCTAACAAAATCCCAAAATAAATTAATTTCTCATTTTGCAATTGCAACGAGGTGTGAGATCGCAGCACTATGGAAACGCCCTGACATACCAAACATCCCAAAGATTCGGAATCGATTATGGTTTATCTGCCAGATGGAAAAGTTAACGAGTCTGGTTAACGACACTGGTGACAATTATCTAAACGTCTGGCTGCCATGGTTAGCACAGACAGACATCCCCGGGGTTGAGCGTAACACAATTTGGCATTGATAATGGTAGATGCGTTCTCCTGTAGGAGTGAGCGATCTCAAAGATCCCGTTCTATCTTATATACTTCAACGCTCAGGCGCCAGCTTACTCATTCTACGACTGACAACTGGAGTATCTCTCGTGACCCGGTGATACCAACATTCAGTATTCAGTTACCTCCCTTCCCTATCCCCCCTGCCATTTCCTAACCCTCCTCCCCCTTCCCCACCTCCCCCCCCTTTTTTTTTTTTTTTTTTTTTTTCCTCTTTTCCCCCCTCAACCCCGGTTCAACCCCATTTTCCACAGCTCAGTAGGGCGCGAAAAGTCGTGGAACACCCACTTTATATACAGCACAATGTTTCAAAGATTGTATTTATTTTACTACGATGCACAAAGTAACTATGTAATGTATGTTTTATTGTATTTCTTACGCAAAAAAATATTTCAATAAAATACAAGTTATAAAAATAAAAAAACAAATAAAACTCCAGGAGGGGGCACCCATCCCCACCTCGAAGTCTAAAGCCAATTTGGCCATTATACACAGGGAGGGAAGGGACCCAATCCAATGTGGCAATTACAGACATATTTCCTTATTAAACTCAGATTTAAAAATTTATAGCAAAATATTAGCAAATAGATTGTCCACGATCCTTCCAAGGCTCATTCATATAGACCAAGTAGGCTTTGTCTCGGACTGACAGGCCTCTGATAATACCCTAAAGATTATAAACATTGTTGACCATATACATCTGACCGATATGAAGGCTATTCTATTAAGTCTGGACGCAGAAAAAGCATTTGATAGAATAAAATGGGCATTTTAATATCAAACAATGTTAAAATTTGTATTCTCTGGCCCATACCTGGAGGGTATTAGAGCCCTTTAAAGGACGCCCACAGCCTTCTTTAAACTTCCTGGAGGAGACTCAGACCCCATTGCTATCAAAAATGGCACCAGCCAGGGATGCCCCCTGGCTCCGCTCCTCTTTGGATTATCAATTGAGCCCCTCCCTAGCATCTACAATTAGAGATGATATAAACATCCAGAGAATTTTCAAATAGGGGAGACAAATTATAAAATATCTCTATTCGCTGATGATATAATATTGACATTAGCCAACCCTGTGATCTCCCTTCCCAATCTTCAACATCAGCTAGACCAATTTGGCAAAGTCTCAGGGTATAAAATTAATAGAGATAAATCAGAAGCCTTAAATTTAACTCTACCAATCCCTGAAATGAAGCTCCTACAAACAAATTTTAAGTATAAATGGAGTTCCACACATATTAAGTATCTGGGAATCAAGTTAGCAAACTCATACCAATCTCTTTACCAAAGCAATTACCCACTCCTATTTTAAAAAAATTAAACAGATCTACAGACCTGGAATAACCTCCAGATATCCTGGTTAGGCAGAATTGCCTCAGTAAAGATGAATATAATACCAAGACTCTTAGATTTTTTCCAGACAACTCCGATAAAGGTCCCGCTATCTGAACTTAAAAACATACAGAATAGAATTTTCCAGTTTATTTGGAAGGATAAAAGACCAAAAGTGTCAAGGTCAGTAATGATGGCCCCAAGAGCAAGCGGAGGCATGGGAGTCCCAGATATTGTCAAATATTATCATGCGGCACAAATGAAACAAGTGGTGATGTGGAACAATGATCCGGCAACTTCTTGCTGGTTGGGGATAGAGTCATTCTACGCGAGTACTACGCATGTACTCTGGTCCGGGCTGGGGGGGAGAGACTCGCGGGAGGGTTTAAATTGGGATCGATGAGATGTACCTGGGAAATTTGGTCTAAAAACAAAATGAAATATTCACTGAATTCATGACTATTGTTATTAACCCCCCAATTTGAGAATCCTGAATTCCCCCCTGGGTACTCAAAAAATTATTCCAAGCAATTCAGGGAATTAAATTTTGTAACTGCAGCTGATCTGGTGGAGGGAGGGAGGCCTCTGTCCTACCAGGAGATGCAACAGAAATATCAAACGCAGAACATACACATTTTAACTTAAAGTTTTTTTTTTCAGAGTTGAAATTCAAATTGAATGAGAAGTCATACATGCATGGGCATTAATTCAAAACAGTATTAAAACAATACATATATAATTCAGACAATACTGTAGAATTTATACATACTGTATAGAATAAAAGATTATAACTTTTTATTTTGGGGGTTTCTTATGTCACAGTATTCCACCCACCTCATACAGTACATACATGACTAGTGTAGAATTAAAAAGCTACAGTAGTGATTGAATCTCAGAATAGCCAAAATTGTTATGCAAGCCCATGTCGAGAGAAACAAAAATAAATAAATAAATTTCAGTCTTGAAATTCACATTGAATGATAAGTCATACACGCATGCGCCTAAATGTGATGCCACGCATATGCGTTTCAACAAGGTTCCAATGAGACATACACGCATGCGCATAAATGTGATAACACGAATATGCGTTTCAGCAAGGTTCCAATGAGACATACACGCATACGCATAAATGTGATGACACGCATGTGCGTTTCAACAAGGTTCCAATGAGACATACACGCATGCGCATAAAATAAAAACAGTAGGAAAAGAGCAAGCCTAGCAAAAGTATTGATTAATAAATAATACATATAGAAATGTGATGACATGCATACAGTATGCGTTTTAACAAGGTTCCAATCCGCATGAGCGGAAAAAATATTTTATATTCGGAAGAAGACGCAACGTTATATTTTTTTAATACTGTACTTCTTTTCCCTTTAGTATCCTATATACAGTACAGTATGTGTCCTCATATTTTTTATTTGTATGGCTAAGGAGCCTCAAACTACTGTATACAGTATGAACTCGTAACGTTAATCTCTGCTTCAAATAAAAACTTCAAATTACAATTACTATACAGTACACACACACAGACTTGCAGAACTGTACGGCTGTACTGTGTAGGTTGAATTGCTATTAGACTTTTAAGACAACAGCTTGTGATCGCTCACTTGAGTTTCTAAACGGAATTGCAGACAACGCTAAAATGCAGTTTTCAACGCCCGATAGATGGATTCTGCTCCCGACAGAAAACCGTTAGAAACCCGAGTCAATTGCTATGCTGTTGGAAAACATAGCGCGTTATGACCCGGTATTCAGAGCGGTACGGCGTGCGAGGCTTTAGAATAAAGGCTGGTGCAGCTGTACTGTACATCTACTTTATCAGGGAATAATTTTTCTAATGAAAGAGCTTACAGTTATACCCCTTCATCAATTGTAATTGGTTAAGAAAAAATGGAGGATGAGCAAGTGTCAGCCAACCAAAAATTGCAAATTAAACGACATAGCTGCCTCCAATTACTAGTGATTATAAACATATTAACAAATGTTTATTAATGGCTCAATATAAATATATATAAAAGCAATACATATACTAACACATATAGTTACCATTGCATATTAATCATTCTAAAAATAATAAATGATCAAACAATGAGTGGTGAAATTGCTGAAACAAAAAGAAAAGGCAGAGGTTATAAAGCACTAAGTTGGTACATCATAAGCACTCCATCGCATATTTGTATACGCTGAAGCAGAGACCACGAAAGACCATAAATCTAAAGTAAAGTATGTTGCCCTTAAGAGATACATATTGTAAGTAGCACTTCCATATGGGTTAGCTTCAAGAATGACACATACTGTAATGGCAGTAAAGACTGAAGTATGACACAGTGTTAATCAGTGGGATAATGTTGATATTGTAGAATTTGTCTCATGTAAGAACTAGATTCAATTCAATAAAGTTACAAAATGTCAATTACTTGATTTAGACCTAAAGGGGCTAAGGTCTTTAATTTATAGATCCAACAACTCTCCTGTTTTGACAGGGGTTTCAATTTATCTCCTCCCCTTCTATTAACAGGAACGGTTTGGATCCCCTTATATTTCATTCCCAAATGATCTTTCTGTTGGTATATCTTAAAATATCTAGACACTGTGTTTTTTATATCCCATTTTAATCTTTCTCGTATGCTCAAGGATTCTTATTCTTAGGAAATGCTTTGTCCTCCCTATGTTCTGCAAGCCACACGGGCACTCCAGCAGGTAGACAACATAAGTTGTTCTGCTGGAAATACACTCCTTGAAATTGAATTGTTATCCTGTGGCTACAGACTTAAAAGATTGCCTGTCAGAATGAAATGATTAACAGGCTGTACAGTTGCCACAGTAAAGCTACCAGTTGTTTTTTTTGCTAGTGTTAACCAATTTATACCTGGTACTCTATCCTGTCTTTTCTTATGTCACTCGGTGCTATAATATTTTTGAGATAACTGTTGGTGTATCTTTCAAGTGCGGGCCCAAAATAGGGTCATTAGTCCAATGTTCCTTCATAATTTCTTCAATTTTCTGACTCGTGGTGTTAAAGTTTGTTATAAGAGGTACAAGTACCTTTTCGTCACCTCCTTTAGGCTGCACTTATAGTGCTGGCGACGGCGACAGTGACGCAACGTCGTGGCAAAACAAATGCATTGCCGCCATCGTGTGCGCTTATAGTAAGCACGACGGAGCAACGGATTTGTCGCGATCGCTGGAAGTCATCTCTTTGATTTTCCAGCGACCGTCGCCTGACCGTCGCATCGCCGGCACTACAATGTATAAGCGTAGCCTTATTCAGAAACATATTATTTTTATTGGAATCATCACTTTTCAATAATGCACTCCTATCCATATTCTGAACTTTAGATTATATTAAGTTTCTTCCTATGAGGTCCTCTTTCAATGAAATTATCGAAAAGACCATGAGACTGGGTTTAAAAACCAGTCAGTGTGCTACAATTATTCTTGACTGCCCTAGAGGGATGTTGTTAACCCAGCTCTTCTTAAGATTTCTGGTGACTAAACGTAAATTATTTGTGTCTACTTTTTTGAAAAAGGTATATGTAGCCACTAAATTACCTGGTTGAGCCTCAAGTCTTAGGTCCAAAAAATCAATAGATGTATTATTACTGACTGATGTGAAAATTAGATTCATAGTATTATTATTCAAATACCCTAGAAAGTTATTCAGAGAAATACTGTCACCTTCCCATACCATTAATATGTCATCTATATATCGACGCCAAATAAGGACATTATTTGGAAAAGGATTGTTGGCTCAGATATATTTTTGTTCCCATGTCCCCATATACAGATTTGCATAGTTAGGGACAAAACGTGTCCCCATAGCTGTGCCGCAGATCTGGAGGAAAAATTGGGATATGAAAAGAAAGTAGTTGTGAGTCAAGATGAATTGGATGGAGTCCAATATAAACTCACAGTTAAGTGAGTGAAAAGAATGGTCTTTGGACAAAAACATCTTGATAGACTCTATTCCCTGATTGTTGGGGATATGGGTGGAAAGAGCCGGTACATCACAGGTATTGTGGTATCACCATTGATAATTATCAATTATTATTACCAGGTATCACCATTGATAATTATCCTTCCAACTAAAGTCCTTACAGAGACTCAGAACTGCCATTGAATCTTTAAGGTAGGACTGGGGTGTGCCAACATATTTTTTGCAAAAAGAAGTCCACATACAGGGAGAGATTTGATGTTATAGATTGTATTCCAGAAATGATTGGCCTCCCAGGTGGATTACTTAGGGATTTGTGGATCTTTGGCAAATAATAAAATAATGGAATCCTATGGTTTTCTGAAAAGAGGAAAGCATATTCGGTTTTGGTAAGAATGCATTTCAGTAATGCATCATTTAGAAGTTGTTTCCATTCATCAATATATTTACTGGTGGGGTCATGCCTCAATTTAACATAAAACACAGGATCTATGATCTTCCTTCTAATAATTCGTCCTAAGGATTACACACCACCGCCCTTATCTGCTTGCCATATAACAAGGTCTTTGTTCTCTTACAAATTTTCAAAGCTAAAGTTTCCTTTTTCTTCATATTATTTGAGATTTACCAATTTTGTAATTTTTGGTCAGATCATTGAGCTCATTATTGACTAAATTAAAGTATAAAATGTGTCAATAAAATTGCCCTTTGAAGGAGCCAGGTAAAATTTAGACTGAGGCTAAATGATGTAGTTGGCAAACTTGGGTGATAATCTCAGGAATAGGCAATGAGTCACCATTTATTTGACTTTAGTCTGATTCTAAATTACTCACCTCTGCTTTAAGAAAGTGACATTTAATGGTTAAATTGCGAGGGAATTTGTGTAGGTCAAAAAATAATTGAAAACCAATGAGGCCACATGCCTTGGAGAAAGAAAGGCCCTTCCCCAAGATAGTGATCTGACTATCTGTTAATTTATGTGCTGATAAATGAAATATCACTTTTTTCAAAGATTTTTTTTAGTCCCAACGCTACTCTTTGTGCTTGGACTGCGGTCCCCCTCTTCTTCTTCTTCTTCTTGTGGGAACTGTCTTTTCTGAATTAATGGGGTTTCGGGGTTGGTACCCCTGAGTTATTACTGTACCCGATTTTGTGTGGGTTTTTTCATGACTTCTGCTGAATAAACTCCAGTTTATTTAACTCTTCTGTTCTACCTGGTACTTTGTGATCCCTGGTAGTCTGGTCAACCCCATATCGTGACATACATCCTCTCCAGATTTCTCACTATCCCTTTTATCCATTTATTGCCCTGTCTGTTTATTTACTATCCCCTCTGCCATGACCTCTACATCATCCACCTTAGATTGTTATCATTAGATTGTTCATTGTGTTAAACTAATGGAATATTTTGTAAATCAGTATTGCTGACCTGAGTAAGAGAGTAGAGCTTAAAAAGCATGTCTTATAATATCAATTGTTAGTCCCAATAAAAAAGTATTACCAGATACTCAATACTTATTCACTCTTTTCTATATGTGTAATTTTTTTTATGTATAGTAATTATAACTCCCCTTATCATGATATGTACACTGTAATAAGTTGGTTATCTGTTGAATTCATACCTAAAATTCCGTTTTCCTAGCTTACTACATTTAAGATAACCCCTTAATATATGTCTGCTGTCCCCCCATCAAAAAAATCTGGCTATTGTTGGTTATCTTACTGGACTTATCACTTTTGTGATTGACCTCCTAACTCTCTAAAATACACGGCACTATTAGTATATCCAAGAAATCTGTGCTTGTGACGGTTCAGGGGATTTGTGCTTCCCAATGTGTCTCCGTCTCCTCTCCTCCCTCTGCCTCTAACCTTCCCCCCTCACCTCCTCGTCCATCTGTCCCTACTCTTCCCGCACCCGTTCCTCTGCGGTGTGTCCGGACGCGCGCCCAGCTGTCACGCACGTTCCCCGCAAGGTGCGCACACATCTCCAAACACCCGATCCCCTCCGTGGCACTCACAGCTTGCGGCGTCTCTCTATTCCGCCACCTGCCACATTACCTCCTTCTACCGCCTCTCCTGCTCTCTCGCCTTCCTTGGCAAGCGCCCCCGCGGCGCGACACTCCTCGCGCTCCCTGGCACACACTGTGCGCGCATCTAACCCTTACAGAGGGCGCGCGCACATGCTCCTGATATAGGCCTTCCCAGAGCTCTAGCTCCGCCTCCAATTGCATACAAGCCATATCCCTGTTTGATTCACATGTCTCCTCCCTTGCTCTTTCTGACCTATCCCTGCAACCTCTCACTCAACCCTCTGCTCCTCCTTCCTCTCCCATTGGTGCTCCCTCCTTGATAATCCCTGTCTGTCCTCTAGCTCATTGCTCTGCATAGCTTCTTGTGACCCCTGTGTGTGCAGTCTCTATGCTTGGCTCTCCTGTCTGTTTCAGCGCTGGTTCCTGTCCCTGCTTACCTTTGGATCTCCCTGGCTTGAACTCTGTTTTGAATTGGACTACTCTGCTTTCTCCTGCCCTTGAACCCTGCATTCGGATACGACTACGCTGCCTTCTCCAATCCTTAAACACTGGCTTACGGACATCACCACGCTGCTCTCTATTATCCCTGAACTCTGGCACACGGACATTACTATCCAAACTCTGGCATCCTGGACGTTGCAAGTATACGTTAACCCTTTCTCAACAGACCCGGCAACGCATTACCACACTCGGGGCACTCCCTCACTGCTGTGGGTGCGTGTTATAACCTTACCCACCTCAGTACTGGGGACTGGCCAGGTCTGCGGGCATACAGGCGTTACATTATGCGGAGCCCAATAAATGCCGACACCCCTGAGGTGGGCCAAGGTGTTTCCTTGGAACATTTACAATTTGTCAGTAGCCAACTGACCACTGTCTCGCAACAACTTGCTAATCTGTCTCTCCAGGAAACCCCAGCTGCCCCATCACCTCCCATCTCAGTGACCTACGGTAACTCAGGTCCACGTATACCACCTCCCAACCGATATGATGGGGACCCTCTCGCTTGCCGTGGATTCCTAAACCAATGCGAGGTTCAATTTGAAATGTCCCCCTCTCTTTTTCCCACCGGCCGTACCAAGGTGGCCTACATTTACGCCTTACTCACTGGCGACGCCCTCGCTTGGGCTTCTCCCCTCTGGGAGCGCAAACCTATAGTTGACCCAAGACTATCCTAAATTTAGGCATGAATTTCAACTGGTGTTTGATACTTTTGCACATAGGGAGACGGCTGCTTTTTCTTTGTTCCATATCACACAGGCTCGAAGATCTGCTGCTAAATACGCAATAGAGTTCCGCACCCTCGCCGCAGAAACTCAATGGAACGATGAGGCACTTGCCGCAGCATACTGGCACGGTCTGTCTGATACTTTAAAGGATGATCTCACAGCTCATGCCCGGCCATCCTCTCTGGAACAACTAATTACACTCAGCATACGTATGGATCAACGTACCCAAGAACGACGTCTTTCTCTCATAGGTCTTCGTCTTCACCCTTCCTGGCGTTAGACGCTCCTAAGCCAATGCAAATCGGTAAGCCAACAACCACGGGCTGCGGAGAGAATGCGATCGTCGTCAGAAGGGACTCTGTTACTATTGTGGTTCCTCAGAACATCGGCTCCAGAACTGTCCCCTGAAGCCGGGAAACGGGAATACCAGTAAAGGTAGAGGGGCTTTTACTTGGTACAATCTCTTCTTGCCCCTCTCTCCCTATGGATCTCCCAAAGAAACTCATGTTTCCTGTAACGCTGGCGGGCCCTGACCTTCTATTAGAAGTGAAAGCTTTCATTGACTCCGGGTCTGGCGGTAACTTTCTGGATCACACCTTCGCCTCTGAGAATCAAATTCCTCTGGTCAAGAGAAAAGTGCCCATTGGTCTTGAAGCTATCGATGGACATCCGCTTCAGCCAGCCTTCATCATCTGGGAGTCCATCCTACTTACGTTGACCACTGCGGATGGTCATAAGGAGGTAATAGGTTTTGATGTCTGCCATTCTCCTACCATCCAAGTTATACTAGGATTGCCTTGGCTACAGCTCCACAATCCACCATAGATTGGACCAACGTCTTACCTATCCAATGGTCTACCTCCTCCGAGGAAGTGTCTTCCACTCCTCCTGCTGCTGTGCTCACTGGTTTGGATACCATCCCTTCCAACCTGTCCATTCTGCCGACGGTGTATCACGAGTTCCTGGTTGTCTTCAATAAAGTACAAGCTGAGGTACTGCCTCCCCATCGTCCCTACGATTGTCCTATTGATTTAATTCCAGGAACCATCCTCCCGAAATCGAAGTCGTATCCCTTATCGTTCCTGAAACCGAAGCTATGACGTCTTACATCCAAGAAAATTTGGAGAAAGGGTTCATACGCAACTCCACCTCCCCCGCTGAGGCAGGCTTCTTCTTCGTGAAGAAGAAGGATGGATCCCTAAGACCCTGTATCGACTTTCGCGGACTCAACAAAATTACGGTAAAAAAACGATATCCTCTTCCCCTAATTTCTGAACTATTCGACCGTCTACAAGGAGCTTCTATCTTCTCCAAACTCGATTTAAGAGGGGCTTATAACCTCATTCGTATAAGAGATGGGGAGGAATGGAAAACCGCGTTTAATACGCAATCTGGACATTATGAGTATTTAGTGATGCCCTTCGGGCTATGCAATGCTCCTGCCGTTTTCCAAGAGTTCATGAACGATATCTTCCGGGACGTGTTGGGAACATTTGTTATCGTATATTTGGATGACATCCTCATTTTCTCTAAGGATTTAGAGGAGCACATTCGCCATACTAAAACTGGTACTCTCTAGGCTTCGTGCTAATCGCCTCTACGCTAAAATGGAGAAATGTTTGTTCCACCAGATGTCCACAGCCTTCCTAGGCTATATTATCTCTAACCAAGGTTTTTCTATGGAGCCAGAGAAATTGAAGTCTGTTCTCAACTGGCCGCTGCCGAATTCTCTCAAGGCCGTGCAGCGCTTCCTTGGCTTTGCCAATTATTACCGGAAGTTCAGCCGTAATTTCTCTACCATTCCTTTACCCATCACCGCCTTGACTAAGAAGGGTGCTGATCCTACGACTTGGTCTCCCGAAGCCATTGCCACCTTTGAATTTCTCAAGAAAGCCTTCGTCTCTGCACCCATCCTACGACATCCAGATACTTCGCTTCCCTTCACGTTAGAAGTTGACGCCTCTGATGTGGGAGCCGGTGCAGTACTCTCTCAGAGATCCTCTCCCCAGGAGAAGCTTCATCCTTGTGGTTTTTTTTCTCGAAAGTTCTCGTCAGCCGAGAGAAATTATGATGTTGGGAATCGTGAGCTATTGTCCATTAAATTGGCTCTTCAGGAATGGAGGAATCTTCTCGAAGGCACCAAGGAGCCTATTGCCATCCTCACCGATCACAAAAATGTATTGTATATTGAGGGGGCTCGACGATTAGGATCTCGTCAGGCTCGTTGGTCACTATTCTTCTCTCGTTTCAACTATACCATTTCTTATATTCCCGGTACCAAAAATATCAAAGCGGACGCTCTCTCTCGCCAGTTCGCTATGAAGAACGACTCTAACGAATCCTCTGAATCTATTCTCCCCGCCAAGTGCATAATTTCTGCCAATAATTTTGATGTTTTGGATGAAATCAACAAAGCCCAGGTTCACATTCCCAGGAGATTTAGGGTGCCAGAGGGACGCTTATACGCAGCTCCACGTTTTCGCCACAAGATTCTACTTTGGGGACATTCTTCAAGATCGGCCGGTCATCCAGGCTTCAAGAGGACAGCAGATCTTATTAAACTGACCTTTTGGTGGCCTAAGATGAACAAGGACATTTTCGATTTCACCAGAGCTTGTGCCCAGAGTAAATCCGCTCATCATAAAACTTCTGGTCTCCTCATGCCTCTTCCCATTCCGGAGCAACCTTGGAAACACATCTCTATGCACATTATTGTCAAGCTTCCCAATTCTAAAGGATGAATATCATTCTTGTTGTAGTAGATAGGTTTTCCAAGCATTCACACATTATACCCCTCAAGGGCCTCCCTAATTCTGCTACTTTGGCCGATATTTTTTCTAAGGAAATTTTCAGATTACACACTGTTCCTATTTTTTGTTTCTGACAGAGGTTCTCAATTCATCTCTAAATTTTGGCGTGCATTTTCCCAGAGACTTGGGATTCTTAAGACTCTACAAACTGCGGTTTCAAGACAAAAAACAAAGGCAGATCGACGACACCAACCGGGTCCTTCGTTTAAACCCGGAGACAGTGTGTGGTTGTCCTCAAAAAATATAAGGCTCAAGACTCCATCTTTGAAATTGGCCCAGAGTTTCTTGGGTCCCTTTAAGATCCTTGAGAGGATCAATCTGGTCGCATACCGTTTGGCACTTCCTCCCACCATTAGGATTCCTTCTGTGTTCCATGTGTCATTACTCAAACCGGTATTCCAAAGTGCTCACTTCCCGGATCGCTCCCAAAAACCCAACCCTGTGACCATTCACGGACAGCAGGAATATGAGGTTCACTCCATAATCGATTCCCGTTGGTCCATAAACAAGTTACAGTTCCTTGTTAACTTGAAGGGTTATGGACCAGAGGAACGTTCCTGGATCCCTTCTCGCCTTATTCACGCTCCCACACTCCTCAGGTAATTTCATCGGAAATTCCCCCAGAAGCCATGGCAGGATCGTCCGGAGATCGATCCTCAAGGGGGGGATACTGTGACGGTTCAGGGGATTCGTGCTTCCCAATGTGTCCCTGTCTCCTCTGCTCCCTCTGCCACTGACCTTCCCCCCTCGCCTCCTCGTCCATCTGTCCCTTCTTCTTCCCGCACCCGTTCCTCTGCGGCGTGTCCGGACTCACATCCAGCTGTCACGCGCGTCCCCCGCAAGGTGCGCACACATCTCCAAACACCCGATTCCCTCCGTGGCACTTACAGCTCGCGGCGTCTCTCTATTCCCCACCTGCCTCATTACCTCCTTCTGCCGCCTCTCCTGCTCTCTCGCCTTCCTTGGAGAGCGCCCCCACGGCGCGACGCTCCTCGCACTCCCTGGCACACACTGTGCGCGCGCATCCAATCCTTACAGAGGGCGCGCACACACGCTCCAGATATAGGCCTTCCCAGAGCTCTGGCTCCGCCTCCAATAGCATACAAGCCATATCCCTGTGTGATTCACCTGTCTCCTCCCTTGCTCTTTCTGACCTATCCCTGCAACCTCTCACTCAACCCTCTGCTCCTCCTTCCTCTCCCATTGGTGCTCCCTCCTTTATAATCCCTATCTGTCCTCTAGCTCATTGCTCTGCATAGCTTCTTGTGACCCCTGTGTGTGCAGTCTCTATGCTTGGCTCTCCTGTCTGTTTCAGCGCTGGTTCCTGTCCCTGCTTACCTATGGAACTCCCTGGCTTGAACTCTGCTTTGAATTGGACTACTCTGCTTTCTCCTGCCCTTGAACCCTGCATTCGGATACGACTACGCTGCCTTCTCCAATCCTTGAACACTGGTTTACGGACATCACCATGCTGCTCTCTATTATCCCTGAACTCTGGCACATGGACATTACTATCCAAACTCTGGCATCCTGGACGTTGCAAGTATACGTTAACCCTTTCTCAACAGGCCCGGCAACGCGTTACCACACTACGGGCACTCCCTCACTGCTGTGGGTGCGTGTTATAACCTTACCCACCTCAGTACTGGGGATTGGCCAGGTCTGCGGGCATACAGGCGTTACAGTGCTAAAGCATTTCAAACATACTTGTAATTGTCAGTTCTGTTTCTTTCTTCTGTTTTTCTGCTTTGTATCCCTGGACATACTATACTGAAAAAACTAAATCTATGACAACAGATACCAGTTGAAAATTAATAAACACAAAATAGTGAAATACTTCAATATTCCCTTAATAAACCCTTTGGTCAATGTGTTACAAGTCTGCAAGCCATGCCAAGGCATGACCAGTAAGCAGGTCCCAATTCCTTTTGACACTAATATAATATATAAAGAAGACAGAGAGCGCACGCCCCATAGTGTGATCCTGTACATTTAATAATGGGAAGGGGTTGGTGGGGGGATTAAAAACACTTACAAAGTATAAGTGAATAACAAGGAATTGGTGACAAAATTATCACCACAGATGCAGGAACCGTCCCGTGACGTGTTGTCAGTCCAACTGGAACCTTTGAGCAATGCATCCGACAGCCTCCGTCCTTAGCGCGATCAAATGAAGTCCTCCACGCAGTGTGGCATCGGAGTTGGCCTCAATACAGCTCCTACACGCTCTGGCCGTAAAGCATGTAGGCAACGTGATGACGTAATGTCGTAAAGTACGTCCCTGACGCGTTTTGTCACAATAATGCAACTTTATCAAAGGGATTGTTCATGAACAGTGATGGCTAGATATATATACTGGAGTGTCTACAATCCAATTGGTGCATCAATTTGTAATAGTTACGCCCCTAAAACGAGCCTGGATGTGATTGGAATATATATAAAAAACTTAAATTCTATATAAATAATGGATTAGTAAGGTACCCCAGTAATATACTAGTGACATAATATTAACCATAATAAAATCAATAACAACATAATATAATTGAAAACATATACCACTAAAAATAATATAAAATTATAAAAAATAATTCAATAATCCTATAACATGTAAAAACTTGTATAAAATAAATTAAACATCAACAAATTTCATAAATGTACATCCAATGATATTAAAATCTAACGTTATCAATCCAAAAATTCAAACAGTCTCTGTGTGCACAGACACTTACAATCTGCACATAATATATACAAAAATCGTGCATGAGCACACAGAATACAAGGTGTGGAAGGCATAATCCAGACAGGATATTGATAGGATAAGTGGGATATATATATATATATATATATTATATGTAGTGAAGGTATAAGGATTGTATTATAAGGCAAAACAAGGCACAATATACCGATGTTTTGGTCCCCAAAACGGGACCTTTCTCAGGGTGAGGAAGTGAAGGAATGACCAAGTGAAACATATATACCCCTAAACCCAGCTGAGACATGATTAATCTATCAACCAATCAACCAACAATTTAATTACATAACAACACCATACCTGCACTCCAGTAACCTCTGATGTGTAACAGCAGCCATTTTGAACTCCATGGTGATCATAGATGCTGGGTATCTAGCTCATTAGGATTCATGCATAACAAAAATGCCAGCACTTCAAGCACAAGTAGAGAGGAAACTTAAGGCATAGCACCAGTTGTTATAAGACAAATGGAGCACCCGCCTGTCAACACTGTTGGCGGCCATTTTTATTGTACGCCGCATGTCCAATGTACTGACGTCATGTAAGCATGCACAGGAGCCATTCAAAACTGACTATCCCTCAATACAATATGCTGTAAGAATATGTAGCATCTATGATCTTCATGAAGTTTAAAATGACTGCTAACGTTGGTATATTGTGCCTTGTTTTGCCTTATAATACAAACCTTATATCTACACTACTTGAGTGCTGTTTCCTTATTTCGTCTAAACAAAGGTATCGTATTTTTATTCATTTTTCTATGGAACATGCACCTACATGCTTATGCTTACCTTTGAAGTGCCGGCTGTAATATTATATGTGTGTGTGTGTGTGAGTGTGTGTGTGTGTGTGTGTGTGTGTGTATGGTGGGTTCTTGGATTGTGTGTTTATTAGGTGCAGATATTAGGAAGTATTTCTATATGAATAATATGACCACAAAATATATTAACAGTGGCAAGAAAATATCTTTATAAACTAGCACTAGAATATCACCACAATATTGGCAATTACTATCAGTAACATAATCTTGTCTAGCTATTATCTTTCAACATGTCCTTGGATTAATAAACATGGAACACAACAGTGCAATCACTGTCATACATAATCTTCTTACGAGTCTAAAGTAATTTTAATATAATCTTCTAAGAATAAAGATCTATAAATTGCTTCATATCAATTATGCTATCATTGGCAGTTAATTGCAAACAAGTAGTTGGATATGTTGGTCTCTCGTGTTTTAAGATGTGTTCAAGTACATTATCCTCTGAAATGATGTGCAAAGACTGTGAATGACATATTCACCTTGTGTTCATTTGCAAGGGACAGATAATTCTGTAATTAAAGTTGCATTTGTTTTACTTTGTAGAAATTTCATTTTTGTCTTATGGCTTGTCATTATGAGCCTAGAAGAACAATGAGCAAGAACCACATACATAATACATGTAAATGTATGCATATGTCATCAATATTAATTTTAAATTATGTGCAGTATAATGCCAAGACATGAAAAAGCAAATTTTTCTTTAGCATTGTATAGAATTAACTAAGTTACACAAATGCGGGTTGACGGTACACAGTAGTACCACAGGGGAAAATGTGTTGAATAACAAATGTTTTTTTCTTTTTATATTTAACATGTAAACTAACTTTAACCTACTGTACTAGTCAGAGAGGCTGGAATAGTGTTGTTCCATACAAAAATAAATATGTTGTAATAAGAGTAAATAACATATTTAAAAAGTAATATAATGTTTAAATGTTTAATAATACTGTCTAGATAAATATACTACATTGATATCCTATGTAAGATTTGTTTCTTTGCATGACAAATTAAAATCTCAACATTTTTGAAGATGTAACAAATCAAAGATAAAAGACCCATGAGTGTATTTTCATGTCTTCCACAGGTCCCCTCAAGCTACTTCATTTACCTCATTTCCACATGGCATGAAACAAGTAAGCTGCACGCAAGGATTCTGGGCAGGGATGTGCAAATAAGCACTCTAGGGACCAGATCCTTAGAGGTTCATTAACTCAGGCCTCATAACACACACACGTGTTAGCTATCAATAGCGAGTATGAGTGTTTGTTAATAATAAACAATCTAGCATTTGAAATAAAACATATTCAGAGCACAGAACTGTGTTAAGTGAGGAACAGAGCCCAGCAAGGCTCCCTTGGTTCCTCTGACAAGCCTGGCAAAATCAGGATGCTCAGGTTTACTGATGAGTAGCTTGATATCCTGATGAATAGGATAGTGGATAACGTACTAAAATGTTGAGGAGATGTGCTTCAGCATATGCAGAGCTGGGAAGAATTGCATCTGGATGGGTATCTTAGAGTAACCAACATTAATACACTACACTATCAATAAAGACATACAATACAATGCAATACCAAGCCAATTGAACTACAGATATGCTAAAGAAGAGGTACTGTAGGCAACTATTGAGCCATGACAAGACAGCAAGCAGAAACAGAGCTTGACCAGCTGGAGAGATACACCTGGATCCTTATGAAGAGAGAATGATGGAGGTCTGTGACAGGGCCTTAACCCCTGTCTAAAAGGGCTCCAATTAGAAAACCAGGATATGACTAATGAATCCAGCAGGGAGCTAGTTAATTGCAGCTATAGACAATTAGTCAGTCTCCCCCTGGCTAATCAGTCAGGTATTAAAGCCTCTTGCGGAAACACTAAGGAGGTGTGTGTTGATCAGAGAGAGAGAGACCTCAGGGAACCAGACTCTCTATTCCAGGATTCCAGGATGCAGCAGACCCTGGAACCTGCCAGAGATTGTACCCCATGGACACCAACCCAGACCCGGACTGAGAGAATGAGCCCCTGATAACAGGTACCTCTTTTGTACTTTGGGTCAGAGGTTTTAAGAGGCCTAGCCTCCAAGCCCTGAAGATAGGCACTGGGAAGTGTGAGTTAGCCCATAAAAATGGATATGCTGTTTTGTTTATTTGTATGTTGCCATAAAGCTGTGTTATTTTTTAAGCAACAGGCTAAATACAGTAAATGGCAATGTTTATTTCCCCAAAATATATGTCTCCCTTGTTATACCTCTGAACTCATCTTCTAGAGGTCCTATTCCCATCATAGATGATGTATTTCTTCCTTCTTGGAGACTTCTGACCTGCATGTGGAGGAAGCTGGTTAGTACTGAAACATTATATCTGACTAGCAATGGCATGTTCACAGTGTCAAACTAATTCAGTCCACATATTTTTCATAGTAAAGTTCAGTGTGAAATGGTGCTCAAACAACATATTACATAGTTACATAGTTACATAGTAGATGAGGTTGAAAAAAGACGTACGTCCATCAAGTTCAACCTATGCTAAATTTAGACAACAGATACTTTATCTGTTGAAATACATCACCTATGATGGGAATAGGACCATCTAGAAGATAAGTTCAAAGGTATAACCAGGGAGACATATATTTTGGGGAAATAAATATTGCCATTTACTGTATTGCACTCTGCACTCTGAGAAATCTTTTCAGGACTGTAAGTTATTTAATATCCGGATTGCCTATAGGTTATCCATAGATTAATGTCCATATGTCTGTATGTTAGGGAGGAATAAGCGCCTAATGGTGTTCCACGGGCGCCCACAGCATGCAGCTCAAAAGAACAACATCCCTTCAGCATATATATGAAGTCAATAAATGAGATGGGCATTATTATAAAGGCACAACCAAGACTGATAGAAAAATCAAAATCAATGTGGGCGACTCCCATATAAAATAAGAATTTATTAGTTCACATGGATGCTGACAGTTAAAAAAACTATGTGTTTCACGTGCAAGATTATGACCTTGAAAAAGTGCTTGCGTGCAGAACGCGTAGGTGTTTTTATTTTACCTGTCAGCATCCATGTGAGCTAATAAATTCTTCTTTTATGTGGGAGTTGCCCTCTTTAATCTTTATTTATCTATCAGTCTTGGTTATGCTCTGTTTCTACACAGCTGCTCCGCATATTTTTCATACTGTATCTAATTACATTACAATTTAGCTATAAGAGTAAAGTTTAATCATAAACCTGCCCTGGGCATTATCACACTTTGTGGCCAGATTGACTTTACACATTGGTAACATATGCCATTTCAAATCATTATACTGACTGAAGTTTACAGATGTATCTAGACTAACTGTGTGTGCTGTGGAATCCTGACCATGGCAGCACTAGCATTGGGAAATCTTTAATGGGGAGTCTGATTCAGAAGAGCAGACACCCCAAAGGCAGGAACAGGTTTTACTGTCCCTGGAACGACTGCATTTTTATTTTTTTCACAACGCTCCAAATACAGTGAGCCTGCTACATCTGTAAATACAGCTAAATTTTAATATCTGTAATATTAATGTCATTTACATTAACAATGGTTAATGTAACTTTCATGAATGTCACACCTGGGAGCACATGACTTGTGTATGTGACAAGCGTTAATATACACAGCTATCAAGCTAACTCACATAGCTCCCTGTAGGATCCATAACATTAGTGCTATCTCCCACAATACATCACAATATATTTTAACTTGCTGCTATCACTAAAAATAGTGTCAAGTTTTACTTACAGGGTTTTTGGTCCTTGTTTACTAAGAAAAATATGATTAACACACAAAATCTATTCTAGCAAAATCTGTTTGAAAATGCTGTTACTCTCTTCAAAAACATGCAAGGTTCAATTAGAGTCCAAGACAATACTTATAACATTTTAGATTTTGTATACAAAAGTAGTGCATGTGCTTAGTTACGGAGAAAAGAATGTTACAAGAAACATACAGTACAATATATGCCGACAGTTTCATAAAAGGATTTGATAAACAAATAGAAATCCCTAATATAGTTTACCATGTGTTAGGTTTTTAAACGGTCTTGAATTGCAAGTATGATTATTCACGTGGATGGCATATGGATGGAACACATTCCCATTTTGTTGAATTCTAATTTCATATAAATATAAGAAGAAGGGTGCTCCAGTGAATACTGAATATAGATAATCTTGATTAAATAATCCTTAGAGTTCAGACTCTGGATATTGACTCTATTATGGAGTGGGTATATGATAATGCATCAGTAATATAACAGCATAAACACTCCTGAAGAAAACGAGAAGGGTAATAAAAATCAACCTGAAGTAAATCTCATTGGAGAAATGCTAAATGAATACTGAGTAGTGAATAAAGGAATAAATCTTAACCACTCCTGAGTCTCCACGAGTCTTATGATGGCGTGTCCAGCCACAAACGGAGAAATCCAGTAACAGAACAAAAAGAGAAGCAGTGCACTGCCAAGGAACCAGGCCGTATAGCAATACTCCCCAGGGGTGATGTTTATTTTTGAATAAAATCTTTTGCTATTTTACCACCTGGTTCCTTGGCAGTGCGCTAATTTCATATCAAAACAAATAAAGGATTTTTATCCACAACCTTTGCAATAGGAGCAGATTAAGTCCACCCTCATGGGCATGTCCTATTTCCCCACTCATCCATATCTAGTGACATGTTTATGGCATGGGGGAAAATGCCTCAGAGCATAATACTGTATGTCATATAACTCTACCCCAGTAACGCCTAGAATATTGTGACCCATCTCATTATGTTCGGGTGTTTGCTGCAGATAAAGAGATTGACTTGAGAGGGCTACTTCTAATTTTGAGGGGCAAACAAATATCTAACTTTTGTACCATCACAGTTGTGGACTGTTAAGCGCCATTTAATTAGAGCAATTTCTCAATATCACAAAAATATATTCATTATTCTTGGGAATTATATCAGATCTAATATATTTTTTATTTTTAGTAAAGAGTTTAGACTGAATGGTGACCTGTTTAAATCTTCCTCTCCTACTCAAAGGGGGGGGGAAGATTCAGGAATGTTGGGTACCCTTTGAGGATGACATCCAGGCCTCTGGTAGGTCTGGTATTGTCACCTGTCCTACATAATATACACTTATAATTTTAGTGGGCCATCAATGATAACCCCATGTTAAACTCTAGTAGTCTGGTTTACAATTTACAGATCAAAGTGCTCTTAGCTAACAACACATTTAGACATCACATAAAACAGGCTAGGGTTATTCTGTCCTGACCCCAAAAATAGCATCAAGTTAATAAACTAAAAACACGTGTAGCGCCCCATCTGATGACTAATAGTATAAGGGGTTAATGGCATTAATGGATTAACTGTCTGAGATCACAAGGTAACTTCCCTCCCAATCATTTGATGCAGGATGACTATGCAGACACTCCTTTGTTTTCCTTCTGATCAGTGATGTCATTATAGGGAGATTGAAGGGTATATATATCCTTGCTCAATATTGTAGAAACAGGTTCCTCGGAGGTCAGACTGAAGCATCACTGTGAGTCCTGTACATAGGTTTGTGTGTATAGTTAAGGATGTCCCATCATCCTTTATTGTTTTCAGTTAAATAACGTGCCCTTTATATTCAGCACCTATAGTGATGGCCCAAGATTGTTCTCATTCAGGAGTTAGAGTTATCAATGCTTAATAGAACTTCTCAGTGTAGTAACTTCCGAGCATACTTGGATAGTCCCCACTGGAAGGTCCGAAGTAAACTCCCGATCCAATATGCATGGATGATGTTGGCAGTAAACAGAGTGACAGGATACTGATCAGAGGACAGAGTGTAACCCCACCATAGGCACCCTTGATATGGAGCCCTATTGACACTATGTAGGAGATTGACAATCTAAGTACCTCCTCAGCATTCTAGTGAAAGGTACCAGGCGAAGAAGCACAGACTAACCATATTACAGTATTTACAACCAGCTAATGTCTGAACTGAAATATGTTTTGTATGTAAAGCATTATCAACGGATGTGAATAAAGCTTATAATCATTTGATTATGTTTTTATTATTATTTGTATTGTATTATTGTATAATCTTACAATACTAAAATATGTTATTTTAGTATATATACGAGTAGATATGAGTATATACTGTAGTGCCCACGGTTATTCTAACACAATCCAGTGGCAATCGCCAAAAAGTTAATTCTCAAACAATCCAGGGGGAGCATGTAAGGGAAAAAAGACAAAAGAACACACAATATAAGTGTAGATGTATAAGAAACTGAGATATGGCACGTAGTGTATTCTTGGCTCGTATGTCCAGCCTACTCACAAGATGTAGATGAATAGAAAGCAGTTGCAAGAAGGGCTGCTACCCGTGTAGGATGAGTGTAGTCAGGAACCCCCCTCAAAGGCACAGTAAGCGATGAGATGAGGTATGAGAGAGAGGGGAAAAAGCTACATAGCGCGATCAGGCTGATAAGTAAATTCTTTATGTAAAAGTATATAAAATGTGCACTTACAATGTGCAAATGTAAAACAAGCATATATCACTTGATAAGTGAAAACAAGGGTCACCGCACTGCTCACCGCCTCCCCTGAGTTTTCAAACGTCCCCCACTCGTAAGCTGTGATCGGAGCTTGTCCTTGCTCTCTTGCACCCGTCGGAACGTTTGACGTCACAGCTGCAGGGCTGGTGAAGTACGGATCGCCTTCAGGTTCAAAAAGGTACCACTCAACGCGTTTTGCCCAGTTCAGAAACTGTATCCGGCTTCGTTCGAAGTTTCTTATACATCTACACTTATATTGTGTGTTCTTTTGTCTTTTTTCCCTTACATGCTCCCCCTGGATTGTTTGAGAATTACCTTACATCTTGGAACCCGTGAGACAGATCCCACCAGAGGGTTTGAGCTGGGTCACTAGACTTACACTGATTTTTATTTGGATTGATTGTCACTTTTTTTATTTTGTGTGATTTATATTAGTTTTACACATTCACTATTTTTAATTTTATAATTGAGTTGTTCGCGCCTTTATATTCATTTTTTCACGGTTCAATCGCCAAAAAGACCCAGGTACACCCAGGTACATGCTGGATACATGCATTAAACTAGACTCAGCATTTCTGCATTGATTAATGGCCCATCATATTAACAGCGGGGATCCCTGGCAGTCCCATTCAAACTGAATGGGACTGCCAGGGACCCCTGCTGTATTAATCCTATGGGTCATTAGTCAATGCAGAAATGCCTTAAACTTGCCTTAAACTATCCAGGTTACACCCAGCACATACCCAGAATGTAACCGGGCTAGTTTAAGGCAAGCTTTAGAATACTAGTGGTCTCGTCTGTATAAAAATTCCAATCATCTAATAAACTTCATGTTTGGGGTAGACCTTCACGCTAATAATCACTCTATGTACAGTATATCTATGCATTTTATCTATGTATTTCTGTGTCGAAATGAATTTTTACCAACGTTGCTTTGACCAACCAGCACCAAGCACTTTACCTATATGGCACTATCAGGTGTATTTAATCTAGGATTTGTAGACTCACTCGTTCAATCAGTATTATTGACATGTTGCTAGGCAACACTTGCTATTTAGGTGCAATGCTGGTGCTCGTTGGTTACCTCTGATGAAGTCACATCACGTGACGAAACGTGTCAGGATGCTACGTTGCATGCACTGACCACTCCAGAAACTGTCCACTAGTTCACAAGGAAGTTCTACACATGTTTGCCTCTGCTGTACCTTGGCCATTCCCAGAAGTCTTCCCTGCAGTGTGAAGCCAGGGTCCGCTCCAACCCAATGTAGTTTACATGCAGTGAGAAGATCGACGAACAGGTTTGCACTCTTTGAGCTCCAAAGAGCCACTTATCTACTGGAACACAGGCAGTATGTATACTATCCTACTATATCCAACACACTTGATTTGGGACTACAGTTCTACTAGTGACTAGGGCTGCTGTGTAACTGTGATGATGACGTCACTGCGATTGACATTTTATCTCATAAATGCTGTATTATTCAGTCCTCTTGTGAGTGCATGTCCAAGAGAGCCTTTTTTACTTTTTGTTTTATTAAATTCATACATACAGTATTACGCTATGAAGCTAGCGCTTATTTTGTTCTTATAAATATATATATACCTATATATACCTATATATACAGTATATACACCTCCTGCTGTGGTTGGCCGCTCTTTCTGAACCATTTCGGTGGCCACTTCCGCACCTATGGTCCCACTTATGCCAACAAGAAGTCTAAGCACACACACAAATAGTTGATACCATCAGTACGATCTGCTCCAGGTGCATAATGCTAACAAATGCAACACCAGCTATCTAGTCAGAGATGGGAGATTGTTGGCATTTTACAGCACACCATAGAGGTATTTAGGCCTTCCTCCCAACTCACACGTCAATGGTGAGTCTATCCAGTGAAATTGTTTGCTCCCTCTGAGGTCCCCCCCCCCACTCCTTACCCTGTCAGTAGCCACATGTAAAGTGTAGCTTATGATTAGAGGTGGGTACATTAATATTATTTTTTAAGTGATTATTAAGGATATTTTGCAAAAAGAAGTGGTATTAAGGTTATCAAAAGAATATGAACCTAAATTTTTGGTATGGTTTAAAATTATTTTAATTTTTGTTTCCAAAAAACTTTTGCTGGTTCTTTAAGTTTTTATATCATCTAGAAATGGTGGACTTTTACAAAAAACTTAAGTACTGTATATATTTATCTTAAACTGATCATTATTTTTCAAATGGAATCAGACATACTAGCACAATATGAATAAGAGGGCAGCTTTGTTTCTCGCCAAACTTTCTCAAAAATCTTTTGATCTTATGTGTAAATTTCTACACTAATTATGGAGTTGTGATTTTAGGTATGTAGCTGTGTCTCCTCTTATCGCCGGTGCCAGGGAGGGGGACGGCTACAGTATATGGGAGTAGCGGAGCTCCGCATTGTACCCGGCAAGCGGGGGCCACCATCATGTAGTTCACGTATGAGCAAATGCAGCCGTGCACATGTGCAGAGGTGAGAAGTTGCGGAGGACATTTTATGTTCAACCATGCGCAGTGGAGTCTATGTGCATGCGGAGTCCCCAGAGTTGTGGCGGCCATCATAGGAGAGGCTCCACAAGGGACTACATGTCCTAGGAGCCAGAGCGACATGCATGTAGAAGGTTTACATCGTTTGGCAGTTACTGGAGTTGCTGGAGTTACTGTCAGTTGGAAGAAGGGGAGAAACGTTGAGGTAGTGTCCAGGGAGCAGTGCCCCCCTGGACTAGGACCAGGTTGTCCCTTAGGTCCGAGCTAGGTCCTAAGTTCCCTTTTAGACTGTGGCTGCTATAGGGAAGTTCCCAGACAGGGACGCTACCCTTTAGCCTTATTGTGTCATGTGTAGCACCAGCGAAGAAACTCCACGCGGTGAGCTGCAGTCTGCGGTTTGGGATCAGACAACTGGCAACTATAGACATTGGGGGATGCCCTCCAGCTGGAGCTCTCTCAAGAGGTGGACACATATGTGGACCAGACAAAGTGGATTCAGCGGACGATGTGGGATCAGACGTATCCTATTTGCTCATCCAGCGGTACCTGGGTACATGAGTGCACAGGGAGGTAAAGTTCACCACCGGACCACAGGGGTAGCGCTACTCCCTACACGTGGGTGGGACTGACTCTCATTGGGGGAGGACACCAGGGGTATTGGTGCCATGCAACCTTGGTACTTTCGGGGACACTCACCCTGTGTTGTTATTATTGTATTGTGTGTGTTATATTGTATGGTACCGTTATATCGTTATTCTATTGTTAGTAAACCAATTGTTATATACTGGTGTGTGTATCATTTCACTGTAAGTGGTCCTGAAAGGGGTTATTTATTTATACGAAATAAATGATAAATGTGTATAGCTGTCAATGCCTGAAACAAATAGTAATATGTTTTATTTCTTCAACAAACACATAAATCTGTTTCTCTCTCTATGTATACATATAATATCATTTTGCCACACTGTTCTAATAAAGTCTGACACCAGACATTATAGTGTAATAAAGTGGTTTATTTGCAAGTTGCAACTGGATATCCAGTTTCAAGTTTTTACTATGTGGAAGAAGTGGGATCCCAGGCATTCTTCAACTTCCTGCACCTTACAAAGAAAATGTGACATATACAGTATACAGTATACTTAAAACAATAATCTTTAATGTTGACTTTAAGGGACATTCCCCTATTAATCACACTGTACTCAACAAACAACACAGCCACCACCTTCCTGCCCTAACCTAATCAAATTGCACAAATTCATCAACATCGCATATTGTCTTTATCGATAGTTTGAACATGAGATGTTGGCAGTGGCCAAAGATTGCTATTATTGCCAATACAGTACCATATAATACAGGTTTCAGGGGTTTATACAATACAACCTTAAGCACACATTGAAATAAATGGGAGTTTTGATCTCTGCTTTGGGGGTTATTGAATAAGCCCAATACACTTCTAATTTCAGTGGAAACTTCATGAACTCATTTATAATGAACACAATATGGGTTTTAGTTACTGCTGTCAATAACATTATCTCTTCCGTATTAGCAAGAATGGCAAAAGCAGATAGTTTTACTGGTGATATGTAGGATACAATAGATAGTATTTTGCCATTGAATAATATAATACAGTAAAATTATTAATAGTGAGATAATATTATTTTAGTGTATTTATTGTATAACGGTGTAACAGGGGACTTATCCCTGTTCAGTAATGTGCCTTTAATCTAGCAGTGTGGTAGTTAATTACTAAATACCACCTGCCTGATTAGATTGTTTACAAAAACCTGTCTGTTCAGACAGGAAGTGACTCTCCTTAGCTCTGACTGAGAGCTGACTTTTGGAGAGGCAGAGCAGAGGTTCTTGAGTCCCAGGAGAGACTGACCAAAAGAAACCCAGATCTCTGGAGCTGACCAGTCTTGAGCTCTGCCCAGCAGAGCTGATTTCAAGACACAGGGAAAACTACTACACCTGAAGCTGAACCAGGAAGTGAGAAGATTTTCCCTCCAAGAAACAGATAAGACTTTTATTCTTAAGAGACTGCTTATATCTGCTTATTTCATGCTATATGTTTTGGGCTGCGAGAAATGTTTGACTAAGGGAGATGTGAATTATTGCATAGTGTTTCACTAGAAATACTCCCAAGTGAATGGAAGCTTTGTTCCCCCCCCCCCTGTGTTTGGATGAATTTCCTGATGAAAAGGAAAAGTCACAATAAAGCCTTATTATAATTTCACATTATAAACGTCTCCAAATTGTGTACCTCTGTGAACGTCCGTCTACATTTGGTGTCCGGGGTGGGACAAGAGGTGTCTTTGTAGTTAAAAAGGACCGGAGATTTTTATGTAAAAAATTTTTTTTGGCTTTTTGGCTACAAACAGTCTAAGAAAAAAAAAAAAAAAACCTCATGCAGCAGAGATCGGAATTAAAGGGATACACACCTCTGAAACCACACTGCACTGAAACTTACAAAAACCCAGAAGAGACTGCTGAAGTAGCTAAACCTTAATTTGCCTATCACAAAGTGTAATATGGTCATTGAAATAGGGGTTTTGCCTTTCAGCCATAGTCAGGATTCAAGAAGTGAGTCAGCCCTTGAAAAGTTATAGGTGTTTGTTGTTTTCAAAAGTTTCGCTGAAGCAGTGAATACAGATGGTGACTCACAAGTGGTACTGATTTTGCAAATAAAGGTTGCCACACCGCATAGGACTACCAGCTGTGAATGGAGTATATGCAGAAAAGTGTGAACATTGATACAAGACTGTGCTGAAGTAGGGGAAAAGTGATTTCTGAACTGTGTAAAAGGTTTTTCAAAACCAATTGCTGAATGTTGAGTCACCCTGCCGGGAATGAAAGAAATAGTCCACTGCAAAGAATGTTTTTTTTCTGCAAGTAAAAAAAGTCTGCCTATATATATCTTGGGAGCAAAAACAGACACCCAAAGTGTGAAGTGTGAATGCCATAATACCCAAAGATGAGACTGAAAATTACTGAACTCAGGCAGAAAACGAAATTCTGTTGCTGAAGCGGGGGATTGCACCCTGCAAGAAAATGGTGTAAAGCAAATAGATTTTTTTTACCTAGCAACTGTACAACTTGTATACCTGATGAGAGAAAATGCATGCACAGTACTGCTGATATTGTAAAATTTACCCAAAAAAGAAAAGTCTACAGAGATGCCTGTGAGAGCTACGACCTCTACAAGGAAAATATGCCCATCTGTAGGACTACCACAATTGGGGGTTCTAGCAAATACAGTGGCAACAGCTGCAATAGCGCCTCCTGAGGTCAGGAAGAAAATTACACCTGATAGCCTAAAAATGGAGGACAATATGCAGCATTTCTGTAATGAACCCTACCCCACGGAAGAGTGGCCCTTCCAGTCCAATAAAGAGGAAGACATCTCTTACGGGGAACCCGAACCGAGTCACACCCACAAAACACCCCAAGAATGGTGGGGGTGCCTGAACTCGGCACGAACAGAAAAGACCGCTCCCTTTGATGACGAATATGATCAACAGGAGACAAGCGGGATCAGCAGATCACCCAATATTTCTGTCAGCTAAAGCAACAGCAAGAAAAGCCTGGTGTATATAATGAAGCTGCTAAAATTTCAAATGAAGATGGAGACCCCAATATCCCTGAAGGGACGGTGTCATCCAAATCAAAAAGTCGGAAAAAGAAAAAGAAAAGTAGTTCTTCACTTACCGTGGAAGGAACAGACACGTCCGCAGATCCTGTGGAGGAAAAGGGGGACCGAGTTGCCCTGCAGCCTAGAGAAAATGGAGAATTCGTCCCACGGTTAACCAAATATCCAGAGGGCCCAAGGCAGAAGTCGTGTACCCCAAAGAAGTGTCTGTCCGGTGCCAACAGTGAGGAACCCTCAACCAGTCATCCCAGGGAAGCGGAGCCGGAACCAGTGAGTGACGATCCCTTGACCAGCCCTGAAGACGCCCTGAAAATTGCCAGGCATGACTGTGATCTGCTCTGTGAAGAATTAGGAAGAGAGAGAAAAAATAATGCTGAGCTACAGAAAAATAACGTGAGGCTACAAAAAGATGTGCTCACAATTTACTCTTTAGCCAGGACAGAATTGGACGATCTCAAGACTGAGCCAGATACTGCAAAGGCTACTATTTCCGCCATGGATGAAAAGCAGAGCCAATCTGATAAAATGGTGGCTACGCTAAAGCGGAAGTATGAGGAGGCACTGAAGCAGATGACAGTCTTCCAGCAAGAGGTTCACACTCTTCGTATAGAGCTGAATGCCTCACAACAGGAGGTCAACAGTGTCCGGACAGACGTAGACGTATCTCAGAAGGATGGTTCAGACACTCCGCAGAGCACTTGATGCCTCACATCATGAGACCAACAGCTGCCGCACAGACCTGGAAGTTTCCAGAAATGAACTACACTGGCGACACACTTTATTCGAGCTCGGCTAGTCCCACGAATTCGGGTATACTCGGGTGTATTGAGGTTTGTGACTGTTTTCTGTCCGAGTGCATTGCGTTATTTTCCAGGCAGGGATTGAAGCATTTTATTCCCGCTGGCTGCAATACTGCACAGTATATATATATATATACTGCATTACAATTCATGAATTTATGCCATCTGGTAGACACGCGAAGCATTGCAGCCTATTAAATCCTAATAATTATCATTTAACAGATCAGCCGCCCGTCAGCCAGGCATGAACCATGGCTGGGAAGGCAAATGCAACGGGGCTTGTCTGAGGTGAGGAGCGGCGCATTTCAGGTATCTGCCAGGTACATACTGGGTATTTGCTCGAATAAAGTGTGTCGCAGCAGTACACAGTCTCACTGAGGAGCTGGACATTGCTAAAGAAACTATTGGTAATCTTGAAACAGATCTCAAAGTCTCTCAGAAGGAGCTTCAGACCCTCAACCTAGAGAAGGAAGTCTCATGCCAGGAGATTGACATTCTCAAAGCAGATGTGCGTAAATGGAAGGAGGACTGCAAAGAGGCCCTGAAGAATACAGAGACTGAAAAAGGAGAAAATTCAAGATTAAAAAGAGAAAACTTAAAACTGAAAGAAGAAAATTTTCAGTTAACAGAAGAAGTCAAGGAAAAATTTGACGCAGAGCACCGACTGCAGAACCAACTGCAAGGTCTGCGTACACTCCTCCAGTATGCTGAGGAGAAGCAGCAAACGCTACAGGAAGAAAAACTGCAGGCTGCTAAAGAGGTACAAGCGCTGCAGGAACGTCTGAATACCCAGTACGTCCCCACAGAGCAGTTTGAGGAGCTAAAGGCCACGCTGCATGTCTTCAGAGCATCGTTGGAAGCGGAGCTTAGATACCAGGTGACTCTGTATGAGAGGGAACGTGAGAAGGCTCAGAAACTGAAGCAGAGAGACTGTTCCATTCCCTTGAGTCAGTACACCAAGGAGAAAACAGACGCAGCGGCAACCTTGATGACAAAAATTACAGAGCTCCAGAATATGAAGGAGACTCTGATACAGATTCCTCCAATACGGAAAAAGGTATTGGCTCTGCCCAAGCACCAGTATCCCACAGTAACTAATGCCCGTAAGGACAAGGGTACAGTGAGAGTTGGGGACTCCACGCAACTTCAAAACAAAAGTACGAAGTTTGAGCCAACAAAGAAAGCACTAGCCAAACCTACAGCTGCCCAACAGGCAACAAACAGAGGTAGGAGTGCAGAATCAAAGCCAGAAGAATCCTTAGCTGAAGAAGCTGAACTGGTGACTCCGTGGTGTGGAGAAGCTGCAGAAAGACCACTTCAAGAGCAGAAAACTCTAAGGGCTAGTCCAACTGCTCTACAATTGTTGCCATACACTTTGTCTACAAAAAGAGGAGTGCCCGATGCAACAGAAATCTCAAGACCACGCACGAGATAAAAAAACTTTACGTGGAAAAAGTCCTCCTCGAGAGACTGAGGAGTGCTGATCTCAAGCATCTTCGGGAGGAGACAGAAATAAACTGGAGAAAGGGCTCCTATCCTTGCGGGACAGAGAGTTCTCTTCCTCCATCCACTCTCATTCAAGTCACAGAGATATCTAGAATGAGAATGGAAGGATGGGCTTTGGCCATGGTAAGCCCGAGCTTCCCACAAACAGGGGAGGTCTGTAACAGGGGACTTATCCCTGTTCAGTAATGTGCCCTTAATCTAGCAGTGTGGTAGTTAATTACTAAATACCACCTTCCTGATTAGATTGTTTACAAAAACCTGTCTGCTCAGACAGGAAGTGACTCTCCTTAGCTCTGACTGAGAGCTGACCTTTGGAGAGGCAGAGCATAGGTTCTTGAGTCCCAGGAGAGACTGACCAAAAGAAACCCAGATCTCTGGAGCTGACCAGTCTTGAGCTCTGCCCACCAGAGCTGATTTCAAGACACAGGGAAAACTACTACACCTGAAGCTGAACCAGGAAGTGAGAAGATTTTCCCTCCAAGAAACAGATAAGACTTTTATTCTTAAGAGACTGCTTATATCTGCTTATTTCATGCTATATGTTTTGGGCTGCAAGAAATGCTTGACTAAGGGAGATGTGAATTATTGCATAGTGTATCACTAGAATTACTCCCAAGTGAATGGAAGCTTTGTTCCCCCCACCTCCCCCCTGTGTTTGGATGGATTTCCTGATGAAAAGGAAAAGGCACAATAAAGCCTTATTATAATTTCACATTATAAACGTCTCCAAATTGTGTACCTCTGTGAACGTCTATCTACAAACGGTTTCAAACATCATTATCTCTTACAACACTAATATGCATTTCTGGCCAATTACTATTTGGTCTATTTTCTTCTACTGCCTCAAAACATATTTTGCCATGTTTGTTATTTTTTATCTCATGAACACAATTACATTTTAAAATTCTTTAATGCTTACTTTTGTAAAGATTATTTCAAATGGTGACAAAGGTGCTGAATATAAATCCCTGTTATTTGAGTTTCGCAGTAGTACTTATACAGGTAGGTATGCACACATTAATATCATTAAAATTATAGATACAGTAGTTACAATAACAGGCTATCTTGCAAAGTACTGTACATCTTCAGATACACATTAATATGACTGAACAGTTGGAAATCATGTTTCACAAGAGTAAAAATAAGTCTTCCTAGGACCAGTAAATGGCAACGAGATCAATCCCTGATCAATTTTCAGTGTATGATTCACCAGTTTGGCATTTCTTTGTATATTAGAAAAAAATGAAAGAGCAGGGCAGTGATATAATATGTACTCTCAAGGGATAGCAACATTAATTTTATTATAGAACATTTAAATGCCATTCTTCACAAAATACAAAGACTGGGGGAAAATCACTATATCCAACCACTATATCCACCCAGATTTCATTAACAACAAAATATAATAGAAAAATCAACATCAATTGTAGAATCTTAACAATGGGGCAAGGTTCTTTTTTTTTTTACAAACTGTAAGTTTGAAGCAAGAGGTCTCCAGAGCTGAACCTCATTCATTTCAGGTCTGGGGACCCCTGCTTCCCATGGTACAGGTATCCGTATGAGGTGCCGGTAATCTCCTGCTAATTTAAATCGCCTGCATCACATGACCAGGACATTTAAACAGTACTGAGATACCCCCCTTGGGAAGCAAATTAATGGAGCTGGAGCTGAAATTAATAGGGTTCAGCTTTGGAAAACCCCTGCTTCAAACAAATGTAAAAAATAATAATTAAAAAACCTTAATAACCATAGTGGGCTAACCAAGGGAACCCCTCCAGCCATCCACCTGCCCAACCCCAAAATAAACATTCCCCCCCTTTAGACTAATGTTCAAAATCCCTATTAGTCAAATATGACTAAATGTGGTTTGAGACATTAACCAAAATCAAATACACATTTTGACCCCCACAAAAATACATTCAAAATACATTTTAAACATAAAATCATTGATTGTCACTGTAGATAACTAGGCCACAGTGGAGAGCATATATCCACATCAGCAATAAATATTACGCTATAATTAAAAAAAAAAACATTAACAATATTAAAATACATTAATAAAGCCCCTTCATTACATTAGCGGCTAACTGCTAGGGTAATGAAAGGGTTAAACCCTCCAGTTACCCCACAGGAAGCCTAACCACCACCCCAGGGAAAACTCCCCTATCACCCACTCCCCTACCCCAACCCCTCCCCCCCCCCAACACACATAGTAATGGGTAATTTCCTATTAGCTAAATCTAGCTAATAGAGCTTTTATATATATTACAGTAAAATAAGAACACAAACACTAGCCATTGAATCCATTGATTGTCACTGTGGCTAACTACTGTATGCCCTCAATGGGGCATAGACAGCCACATTGGCAGTCACTGGACACCCTATAATAATAAAAGTAGAGCTTACCCCGGCCAGGATGAAGCCTATCCTCCTTCTCTTCCTCACCAGCACCAACATCCAATAAAGGGCTGATTCCCAACCATTACAATACCATCTACTGGACAGTAAACCCTTCATTTCCTTAGCAGGTAGTAACTGCTAAAGTAATGAAGGGGTTAACCCATACCGGCCCCCAACCCCAGGAGGCCTATCCTCCTACCCCAGGGTGACTACCCCCTTCACCCACCCCCTCAACCCTCAACAAAATAGACCCCTCCCCACCACACACAGTAATGGGCAAGAGCCATATTAGCCAAATTTGGCTAATAGCGCTTTTGCCCTTTCCAAAGCATAAAAAATACATTACATTAAAATACAAATTACAATAATATACACCATCACTGGCCATTTAATTCATTTATTGTCACTGAGGTTACCTATGCCTTCAAAGGGGCACAGATATCCACATTGGCAATCAATAGACACCATATAATAAATAAATGTGTTACTTACTCTTGCAGGGATGAAGGCTCATCCTCCTCATCCTCTTTTGCTGCACCAATCACCTCAACTGGGCCCGAAGCACTGCATCCCCAATTTGACCCAAAGCAAGGCATCTTCAGCATGACCCAAAAAACTAATACTAAAAAGCGAGAGTGTTCTGCTCATCTGAAAGGTGAGCAGTTGTATTCTCTCCCCAGTTTATGGTGCATCAAGTGAAGGATTAACGCTTCAGGGTCCCATTCAATAGCATTTATTTCCAAAGTGTTATCCCTTCAAGGCAACAAGACACTGCTCTGGTGGCCACGATCAGACTGCATTCGGCCACATTTTTTCTGGGGTCACGGAGAGTGCAAGTCTTGCTACTGTACATCTGTAGCTCTCGAGTGATTTTTTAAATAGAAAAATTTACATAGCTACTGTATATAGAAATAGTAATTAGAAATAACATGCTGAGTATTTGTATACATTGAAACTATCTAACTGCAACAATTGTTTTAACTTTCAAAAAAAAAATCAGTTTAAATGACATTTTTTTACCCCTTAGAAACTTTATGGAATTTGTTTGTTAATTAATGGGAACATCTTTCACGTGGAATTTGAAGTATAATTCCCTTTTAATACTATGCTTATATAAAAGATGTGTACTTAAATGCATCCCTGTTTAATAGAGACAGATTACTTTGTGATACAGTATTAATGATACTGTGTATAGCAAACAATGCCTTGACAGTTAATTAAGCCGCTGATACATTTTCTCTATAAGAGAAAACATCTCAACTATTTTATCATGGCAACAAAATTGTAACATGGTTTGTTTTAAACATCTAAAAGCTTTCTTACAATATATCTAAAACAATAAATGAATAAGTGTTGAGCAATTGTACATAAATTAAGAAAGGGCGGCTATCATTTTTTAATTGAACCAGTATACTATTGTATATTATAATAATAAAATATAATATTATGAAATATATTGCAATGTATTAATTTCTTTCGTCCAATTTTCTATTTCTATACCACATTTTGATAATGGGTAAGAGTAGTGACCCTGTGAGCAAATCCACTGGTAACCTGGTTCAATTCCTGGTATTAGCTCCTTGTGTCCTTGGGCAAGTCACTTTATCCTCTGTGCCTCTGGCATCAAAAACCTAGATTGTAAACTCATCTGGATAGGGATGGTGTCTGTAAAATTCCTATCAGCTGTGTACTGGACTATACTGTAATTGTGAAGCGCTTTGAGCCCCATTGTGAGCAAAGTGCTACAAGAAATAGAGTTATTATTATTAATAATAAACAAACCTATTGATTGCCAGTAATGTTAGAAAGAAAAGTAAAATGATATATTTTACCATGGCATTCAGACAAAAATGTTTTATCATGCGCAAAGCGCTGTGAATTAAGCTAAATACATATTACTTTCCTGCTAAACAACTACTGGTAGTCAGATTTAACATTTTGGTTGCACAATGCCATTAAATGGAACAATTGTACATAGCATGAGCAGAAATGTGTGTGCAGTCCAGTGAATCGAGCACATACTGTAAGAGAGGGATTTTTAATAAAGAAGGGAAGATTCAAAGTATAAATGTTCAGATTCTTTGTGATATTTAAGAGGGCAAAGATTGTATTCTATCTCATATCTACAAACGTGTGCTCTGTGAATATCTGGGAGGTTGGTAACCCTTGATATATTTCAGAAGTGAGATATTATACACCAGTTAATCTTCACAGCAGGCTGTAGCCCCTCAAGAACAGTGGGAAATACTCTCCACAATATTTTATAGAGGAGATTATGGACCATATTTAATATTTAAATTAAAGGGAATAGCCCAAAAGATGTCGTATGTGTTAATACAGTTTAGCAAATAGGGTCATATATTTCATCTGAATTTAACAGTCTAATTGCTGTACCACATTCAGGTATTAATCCCTTGTGATTAATAGAGGGGGCAGATTATATACTGTATCATATCACCTCTGTTTCTATGCATAATAAAAAATGACCTAAATATTTAATAAAAAAATAAATAAAAATAAATAATATTAATTTGGGCAAAACCAAGACACAAATATGTTTTATAACCAAAGCAAAAATTCCTTTGCTAATCACTAATTTGTGAACACATATCTCATGGCATGAGTTTGTAAGTTATTTCTCCCCCTGATTTGTCCATCTTACATCACTGCTGGAAGTGGTTATATAGAAGTTACAGAGAGGCTACACAATCCACGATACTTACTGTAAATGCTGAACCAAGACTATCATTGTTTCCCCCCTGAAACAATCATCTTAATACATGGTGGCATAAAACTCTATAGCTGAACTGCATCAAGTTTAAGAAACTTTAACAGCAAGTATAAAGAAAAAATTAACATAATACATAATACATTATCCCTAAATGTTCAAACGTGGTATTCACTGACATTCCCTAATCTAATTTAGAATATGACACAAAATTAATAATATTACTATTTCCCTTAGTTCAGATTTTTTATTTCTTGTCCAAGATGAATGATGATTATACTACTGTGCTTTAAAATGTAAGACATTCATAAACTTTTTTCTGTCCACCAGGTACATGAAAATCATGATATTAGCATCTTGTTCATTAGGGAAACACTTACAACTCAAATAAGATGTTGTACAGTTATATATGATATATACCAAAGGAGGTTAGATAGCAATAAAGTAAAACTATTAAAGGCCCCTTCTATTTCACAAGCCCTTACTTTGGATTCCGGCGACACTTTAATCACCTGGAAAAGCAATTCATGGTTAATAGATATAAATGCCAGTGAGAGTAATAAAGGATACTGATACAATGACTTTTTGTGAAGACAGTTTCATTTTCTATTGGTTTAAGATCACATGTCATCTGTCAGTATCATTCACATCATTCACATAACTGTACCTTGTTTCAAATCCAACCCCAATGCGCTAATTATGTACAATGTGTTTGTGTGTTTGTGCCCTATTCATACTATTTGTTGTAAGGAATTTGCTAAGGATGGCACTTTTCCTACCATCATTTCATGTTTTTAAGCTTGGTGATGGTTTTATACAAGTCTACACCTCTTATTTAACAAGTATGTGGTAGATCCACTGAAGTCTGTAATTTTTGAGCAATTAATGCACATTGCGGAAATTGGATACAGACATTATTTTTCTTAATTTTAATGGGTAACCTCAAAGATAATAATGTGAAAATAATGTATATTCGTAATAGTACAGTAGCTGCGCTGTTAACAGGGATTTTCATGTCTCGAATACACGTTATCCAATACACTACACATGCGCATTGGTAAAAAGTCTTATTAGCGCATGTCATTTTGTGATAGAAGTTACTTGAAGGTTTAGTACGGGATAATATTCAGGAATATCTAATGGATATCAAAATGATTAGTAATATTCAGCATGGATTTATGAAGGATAGGTTGTGCCAAACTAACCATTAGTTTATTTGAGGATTAAAGTAGGAATTTAGAGCAGGGAAATGTTGTTGATGTGGTCTACTTCGATTTGGCAAAGGCTTTTCATATGCTGCCACACAAGAGGCTAGTATATAAAATAAAGGAAAATAGACTCAGTAAAAATATTTACACATGGGTTGAAAACAGATTAAAGGATAAACAACAGCGGACGCTTTTGCAGTTGGACTAAAGTTGTAAGTGGAGGTCCTCAAGGATTAATACTCTAACCCAGTGGTTCCCAAACTTTTTCGGTTCAAGGCTCCCCAAGGCAATCAGAATTTTTTCAAGGCTCCCCAACGCGATCAGGATTTTTACGCGGCGCCCAAA